>NW_014577384.1:106349-108849 GCF_000485595.1 Priapulus caudatus
TCCACCTGCTAGGTCTACCTGCTAATTCCACCTGTAGTTTCCCCCTGTAGTTTACTACCTGTAGTTCACCTGTAATTTTCACCTGTAGTTCGCACTGTAGTTCCACCTGTATTCTAACCTGTAGTTCCACCTGTAGTTCCACCGTAGTTGCATCCCGTAGTGTCACGTAATTCAAGTAACGGAGACGCGTCCAGACTACTCAGGCGTCCTATATATACAGACAACGTTCTCTCTCGAGAGAGACGGATCGGGTACGCGACTTTAATACGCCGAGCATGTGTGCTTCAGTGTCAGGTGAAGAGATCTAGCTCTGTTAGGACTGTACGGCAAATTTGTGTGTGCTTCGCGTGGTTTAAAATGGGACGTCTAACGCCATAGTTTATCTACTGTATTGAGGTGATGATTTAATGATGTATTGAGATGCCAAATTGCGGCTTAAACTCTTAATTCTACTTCCCAGCCTTTATTCGTACATCGCCGTTTAGATTTTAAGTTCATTAACGTGATTGATATTCATATCTCTGTAATTATAATATATGTTAATAAAATTACATTAAATATAAGTAACTTTATTATTACATCGTAGTTCTATGTGTACAATGGAATATCAATTTCCGTATTCAACTCATTAAACATGATAAGTTTTGTGCGTAATAAATTCTACTTTTCACAATAAATCAGAACGACTAGAGCCCAGTTGACTGCGCTGACTGTGACGCACTTGAATTCAAATTCGCTTAAGTGTTTTACCTAGAACCTCCTGTTCCGTCTGTCACAGCGTAATTATTTTTAGGACTCTAGTCCTTGATTTATTAAAACTCGTTGTGCAGTGCGTAATAAAATAAGTTTTGAAGTTATGAATTCCATTAGTTGGCTGCGTGCGGGCTTTCGGTTTATTTTCGCGTTATATTAATGGCAATGAGTTGTATTCATTTTAACGACCGCGCCGTGTTTTAGTAGCCGTCCATAAATAGTTGCGGTTGGTGTCTAACAACAGAGAAGTGTTTTTGAAATCACGGGGAAAAAAATAAACCCCGGAACGTTAATGTTTACCGAGAGAATAATAAGGTTATATATATATATATATATATATATATAGAATTATATAAGAAGAGAGAGAGAGAGAGAGAGCGAGAGAGAGAGAGAGAGGGAGAGAGAGCGTGAGAGAGGGGAGGGAGAGAGAGAGAGAAAGAGGGAGAGAGAAAAGAGAGGGAGCGAGAGCGATTAAGTATAATCAATAGTAGAGTAACATGCTAAGATTTTCATTATGATGCATTATATTTGTTTGGTTGAAGCTCTGCCAAACCTACGCAAAAGTAAGGCTCATCTCAGACGTGAGTAGCGCTAGCGTAACAGCGAATGTACCAATTACTTGTCACACGTTTGTTTAAACTCAATACACTAACTGTGCTAGGCGCACACGTCCTGCTTTCGACTGCAGACGCGCGATAGAATAATGATGAGTGCATATCTCGGAATCTTCACAGAATTTCTCTCGCGTATTTTTTTTAGCTTGCCGTTACATCAGCGTTTAACACGTGGAAAAACCCACAGTCGCGAAATACTGCAGCAGATAAGCAGTTAATGTGCTGAGGAATCGCTACATAAGGGATGCCCCTACGAAGCAGCGTTAAGCCGCAAGTCCCGCCTGCGCTATCTCAGCCTGTTCTCTTGCATCATGACAAAACGACATACACATATACGCTCTCCTATGACTTTATTTGTCATAGGAAGATTCTCTTATGACAAATATTGTTTGTATGTGTTGTGCCATCATAGGAGTTTAGGAGCACTATTATGAAACGCAAGCAGTAAATTTCAGCTGTAAAGCGGAACGAAGTTGACTCGTCAATATTTGTTCATAGGAAGAATCATCCTATGATAAATAGTGTCATATGAAAGCCGTATATTGCTATGTCGTATTTGTCATAGATGCAAGCAGAACATGGTGCATATTTGTCATAGGAAGAATCTTCCTATGACAAATAGTGTCATAGGAGAGCGTATATACGTATTTTACGTCACACGCATAACGTAGATACTACGTCTGATCTCCATTTCACTCTGTCAGCATGTACGGTCTATTCATGCCTGCTGCGGTTCATATCTTAACCAATATCGAGTGTCTATATATTGTGGCCTATCGTACGCATATCACACGTCTTGCAATCATCACGTTCAGTCTATCTGTCCATTCCCTTCCATATACTCTCCTTCTTCCCTCTCTCTCTCTCTCTCACTCTCTTTCTCTCTCTCTCTCTTCTCTCTCTGCTTCTCTCTCTCTCTCTGCTCTCTGTCTCCCTCTTTCTCCCTCCCCCTCTCCTCCTGCTTTCTCTCCATCTCTTTCTCTCTCTCCTTCTCTCTCTCACTCTCGCTCTCATCTCTCTCTCTCTCTTCTCTCTCATTCTCTTGCTCTCTCTCTCTCCTCCTCTCTGTCCCTCCCCGCTTTCTTCCTCTCTCTCCCTCTTTCTGCCCCGCTCTCTCCCTCCCTCTCTCTCTC
>NW_014577384.1:113849-116532 GCF_000485595.1 Priapulus caudatus
ACTGCTAGCAGATAAGCAGTTAATGTGTGATGGAATCGCTACATAAGGGATGCCCCTACGAAGCCGCGTTAAGCCGCAAGTCCCGCCTGCGCTATCTCAGCCTGTTCTGCTTGCATCTATGACAAGATACGACATACACATATACGCTCTCCTATGACTTTATTTGTCATAGGAAGATTCTTCTTATGACAAATATTGTTGTATGTGTTGTGCGCCATCATAGAGTTTAGGAGAGCACTATTATGAACGCCAAGCCGTAAATTTCAGCTGTAAAGCGGAACGAAGTTGACATCGTCAATTTTTGTTCATAGGAAGAATCATCCTATGATAAATAGTGTCATATGAAAGCGTTATATGCGTATGTCGTATTTGTCATAGATGCACAAGCAGAACATGGTGCATATTTGTCATAGGAAGAATCTTCCTATGACAAATAGTGTCAATAGAGAGCGTATATACGTATTTTACGGTCCCACGCATAACGTAGATACTACGTCTGATCTCCATTTCTACTCTGTCAGCAGGTACGGTCTATTCATGCCTGCTGCGGTTCTATATCTTAACCGCAATATCGATGTCTATATATTGTGGCCTATCGTACGCATATCACACGTCTTGCAATATCACGTTCAGTCCATCTGTCCATTCCCTTCCATATACTCTCCTTCTTCCCCTCTCTCTCTTCTCTTCACTCTCTTTCTCTCTCTCTCTCTTCTCTCTCTCTTCTCTCGTCTCTCTCTCTCTCTCTGTCTCCCTCTTTCTCCCTCCCCCTCTCCCTCCTGCTTCTCTCCATTCTCTTCTCTCTCTCCTTCTCTCTCTCACTCTCGCTCTCATCTGCTCTCTCTCTCTTCTCTCTCATTCTCTTGCTCTCTCTCTCTCCTCCCTCTCTGTCCCCTCCCCGCTTTTCTCTCTCTCTCCCTCTTTCTGCCCGCTCCTCTCCGTCTCCTGCTCTCTTGCTCCTCTCCCTCTCTCCCTCTCCTGCTCCTCCTCTTGCTCTTCTCGCTCTGTTTTTTCTTCTTCGTCTCCCGTCTTTCTCCATCTTTCTATGCCCGCTATCAAATTACTCCAACCCTCGCAATTGCTGTCGCGGTTCGATTTGCTCGTTTCACCGGCGTCCTTTAACCAATCAAGGTCGTTATTGTAAACGCTATTGCGCCTGTAGCCATGCAGTTGAGGAGTCGCATGCTCCGTCCATCGATGGAGGAGAGAGAGAGGAAGAGAGAGAGGGAGAGAGGGGGAGAAAGGGGAGAGAGGGGAGAGAGAGGGAGAGGGAGAGAGGAGAAAGAGAGAGAGAGGAAGAAGAGAGGGAGGGAAGAGAGGAAAGAGTGAGAGAGAGGGGGGAAAGAGGCGGCTAAGAGAGGAAGAAGGAGGAGAGAGGAGAGAGAGAGAGAGAGAGAGAGAGAGAGGGAGAGATGAGAGAGACAGAGGAGAGAAAGAGAGAGGAGAGCGAGAGAGAGAGAGAGAGAGAGAGAGAGAGAGAGAGAGAGGAGAGAATGGAGGGGGAGGGAGGGAGGGAGAGAGGAAGGAGGGGAAGGAACGGGATTGAGAGAGAGAGGGAAGGGGGAAGAGAGAAGGGGTAGAGACATAGAGAGAGAGAGAGAGAGTGAGAGAGAGAGAAGAGAAAAGGAAAAGGGAGAGAGGGAGAGAGAGAGAGAGAAAAAAAGAGAGAGAGAGAGAGTGAGAAAGAACGCGGCGAGAGAGCGAGGCAGAGAAATGGAGAGAGAAAGAAGAAAGAAAGAGGAAGAGAGAGAGAGATATGAGAGAGAAGAGAGAGAGAGAGAGAGAGAGAGAGAGAGAGAGAGAGAGAGAGCGAGAGAGAGGAAGAGAGAGAGAGAGAGAGGAGAGAGAGAGAGAGAGAGGAGGCAGAGAAAGAGAGAAGACAGAAAGAGGGAGAGAGAAGAGAGAGCGACACAGATGAGAGAGGAAGAGAGAGAGAGAGAGAGAGAAGAGAAAGAGAGAGAGAGGACACAGCGACACCAGAAAGAAGGCGCTAACGACGTCGCTAGGTCGTCGGCCGTCGCTCTCCACGGAAAGCTGGTTACGGACAAATCCTCAATTACCATCCGTGCGCCGCCACACGCCATACCGCAAAATCAAACAGCACAGAAATACGCATGCGACTTGTCATCGCCATCACAAGCGAAACCTGTTGTCTGGACACGCCGCGCGCTGCTTCCGTGTGTGCCTCGCGTGTGCGTGTGTCTCGCGCTGTGGAGAATGTAACGAGTTGTGCACGCGTGCACGTGTGCACGTGTGTTTATGTATTATTCAGAGATACATAATAGAGATCTCTATAGAATCTCTATAGAATCTCTCTTTCTCTCTCTTTCTCTATATATATATATATATAGAATATCTTTATAGAATATATAATATATATATATAAATATATAAAATATCTCTATAGAATATATATAGAATCTCCTATTATGTATACTCTTTGATGTATATGGGAGGGTGCGTGTACGTATACGTTTCGTCCGCGCGTGCGCATGTGTGTGCGTGCGCGCGTGCGTGCTACTGCCTGCTGTTCGCTGCTGTATGTATGATAATGATGATGATGACAACCATTGATGATGCTGTTGCTCCTGAGTCAATCTTGTCGACAGAACTCTCTTTCCTCTCTACTTCGAGAAACAACACAGACATTGAATCCAACTTTTCTCGCTTGTCACACACAACA
>NW_014577384.1:118227-123103 GCF_000485595.1 Priapulus caudatus
AGAAATGGAATAATGAAATTAAATGATTAAATGAATGAATAAATGAATGAAAATAGAATGGAATTAAGAGAAATGGAATAATGAAATTAAATGAATAAATGAATAAATGAATAAATGAATAAAGATGAATTAAATTGAATAAATGAATAAATGAATAAAGATGAAATAAATGAAAATGAATGAATGAAATGAATGAATGAATGAATGAATGATGAATGATGAATGAATGAATTGAATGAATGAATGAATGAATGACTGATCATGGAATGAATGAATGGACTGAATGAAATGAATGAATAAATGAATGAATAAATGAATGAATGAATGAATGAATGAATGAATGGAATAAATGAATGAATGACATGAAATGAATGCATGAATGAATGAATGAATGAATGAATGATTGAATAAACATATGAATGAACGAGTGAATAAAAGAATAAATGAACGGACGAAGAAATGAATGAGCGCTGGACGAACGAATAAACAAATAAATAAACGAACGAACGAGCGAACGTACGAACGAAAGATTTAACCAGCAAACAAATCAACCACCAAACCAACCTCACTCTCCTCCCTAAAACCTCCCTCCTCCTCTCCTTCTCTTCCTCAGCACTCCTTCCCTCCCTCCTCCCTTCCTCCCTAACCAAACCCTCCCCTCCAACCTCCCTCCCTCCCTCCCACCCTCCCTCACACCCTCCCTCCCGCCTCCATCCCTTCCCGACCGACCGGTGGGTGTTGTGATGAGCAATGAAGAGCCCTTATATTGTCCGCTCACGAGACATACGAGACTCACGAGACTCGGAAGCATCATTGCAGTCACGCGCCTGACCCGGCCGCGAATTTTTTTTTCCCAAACGGTATAACATAGCGAAGAATTTAGCGCCTTCTGATTGGCTGCTTCGATTTGCTTTGCCTTTGACAAGAGAACAAACGCCATTTGTAAATGTTTGTTTGGGTTTATGAACGCTAGATAAGCAAGTTTTCTGATGTATTTTCCATAAAAAACACATTTTTTCCTCATTAATATAACATATAATATCACTATAATTGCAATTCTTTCTACAAATGTGTTATTTTTTATCTTAATCTTAAGTTATGAGAGTGTCTCGGCTTATAGCTGCCGAGTTTCGTTTAGTTAGGAAATGATAATACGTTTTTGTTCCACTTTCTTTTTATGTTCGTGGACCGATTAGTTTACGTTTCAGCTGACCTCAGGGTTAAACACTAGACTACTACTACGACTACTAGTACTACTACTACTAGCGTCAACGAGTACGAGTACGTATAGCTCTAGCCCTTCGCTCCTTCCTCCTGCGACGAAGCGAAGGGTTATTGTACGAGTGAGTGTATACGTACGTATATAGTATTACCAAAGAGCTTATAATGATATTATGAGCTTATAAAGAGCTTATATATGATTATTACTAGAGCCCAGGCCCTCTCATAACTTAAGATAAGCAAATTCCAGTCAATCAGAAAGCGCTAAATTCTTCCCTATGTTATACCGTTTGGGGAAAAAAATTTCGCGACCCGGCCCTGACACGTCCCTTACAGCAGCTCACAGCATGATCTCACCCGAGCAACGCGTCAGAACTGCACCAGCTATGAGCCAGCCGCGCTAATTTCTTACTAGCAGCGGCAGCAGCGGATGCGAGCGCAAGTAGTTGCCTGAACGCGATTACGGCTGATGAATTCTCTCTAAGTTAATTATAATCCACGGAGAAAAAAATCAATCACCTGATTTTCGCTCTCGGCGGAGACGTGAAACAAAAGAGAAGAAGGAGAAGAAACCGACAAGGAAAGCGTGAGAGGGGAAGGGGGAGGGAGGGAGATAAATTGAAAAAATGTCCATGAATGGTAACGTAGTTCTCGTTAAGCTATAGCGAAAGTAATAATACCCTCCCTTCCCCCCTCAGAAAACTGATATGATATACCATAGTGTATTGTTGTTGTTGATTATATTGTTGTATTTTATTGTTGTATTATTGTATTGTTGTATTGTTGTTTTCTGTATTATTTGTTGTATTGTTTGTTTGTATTGTATGCATTGATTTGTCTCCTTCGCTACAGGTGGTTGGACATTTTGTAATACTTATGAAGTTACGAGTTATGAGACAGACTCTCGTGGCATAGCCCCGGGACCACCTAGACTAGCAAGGATCCCACAGCAGCAGCAGATGTAGGTTTCTCATCTCGTTGGAGCTGCTTTATTACCTCCGCCCACGGAGTGGAGGAGGTTATGTGATCGCTCTCGTGTAGTGTGTTCGTGTGTTAGTCTGTTCGTGTGTTAGTCCGTTAACGTGTTCGATATTAGCGCGTCGAGTCAGCAGCAGGCCAGTCAGTCAGCAGCAGCCAGCAGCGAGCGGTGAGCCAGCTCGTAACACATACATGTTACATTCTGGCGGAGGTATGCACTCTCCGTGAGTGCCCTCTGTCTAGTTAGGTGTGTCTCACAAACCCTCACGCGTTCCTTTGTTACGTGAACGCAGATTCCTAACGATGAAAAACTCAAGCGAATGTCAAGGCTGGGGATAATAAATACACGAGGATTTTTTACTCGATCGTGCGACATACTTCTTCTGTATCAGCCTATACTCTTCTTACTATCCCTATCTAAAGATTACTCTTACTACGTCGGGTCGGTGACATCATCACGGATATGACCGCTAGGAGACACTGGTAGCTTGTGGCGCTTGCAGAGCGGGACCGGTTAAATAAAGCGTCGTTTGTAAATAGGAATCTTCCCCAGGGTTGATAGTGTGATGGTGAGTGTGTACAGTAGTACGGCGAGTGTGGTGGGGTGTCGGTGGGAGCAAAAGTAAGTTCGCGTATATCGGGGTACTACAGCTCCCGTGCTTAATGCTAATACTTGTGTTGCCGCGTCCGCACATATAATACCGCAAACACGCTCCGTGACTGTTTCGCGCGTTGCGTGCCCTGACTTATAAAAGCTAAAAATGCTAAAAATATGCGAAATATATTTATATGGCTAAAAATGCGCGCGAATCGAGGTAATACTATTATATCTTGATTCACGCGCATTTATAGCCATATCAAGGTATTCTATTTATATTATGCGCATCGTTCCAAAAAATGTTTAATAACCCCCCGTTATTAAATTGTCAAATTAATTTTCGTTTAATATATATGTAAAGCGATGCGGCATGGACGCTGCGTGCATCTGCATGATAATACCTGCGTGCTTTGCCCGTCGACAACAGTGTGCCATCTCATTTCCAACGCGCGACTTTTGCAAAAATAGATTCCCGCGGAAAACGTTCACGTATGATGCTTTTAAGCAACGTGCAAATTTGTTTGTTATTATGATTAAATCTTTATGGCATGTAATTCAAATACATGTACAAGTTCATGGAGAAAAATATAGTGTTGCTATACCTCGCGTCGAGGTCATCCTGCCAGAGGCTTCGCTATACGTTATATGATCCGCTTTGCCCTTGGCGCATGATTAGAGTTTAACAATATACGGCTCATCCATCGATTCGTCATAGATTACGTTCAAAATTCCCCGACACGCACGCATAAATAGCGCGATTGAAACTCGGGAGAAATCCAGAGGCGACTATATATGCAATTGTAATATTATTCGAAATTATTGACACTTAACCATTGACTCTCTCTCTCTCTCTCCGCAGAAACGTATCGAATTGAGTTCCTTTGTTACAGCGTCTAATTTCCTGGGCATATGCGCAGGGAGAGAGAGAGAGAAAGAGGGAGAGAGAAAGAGAGGGAGCGAGAGCGATTAAGTATAATCAATAGTAGAGTAACATGCTAAGATTTTCATTATGATGCATTATATTTGTTTGGTTGAGGCTCTGCCAAACCTACGCAAAAGTAAGGCTCATCTCAGACGTGAGTAGCGCTAGCGTAACAGCGAATGTTACCAATACTTGTCACACGTTGTTTAAACTCATACACTAACTGTTGCTAGGCGCACACGTCTGCTTTCGACTGCAGACGCGCGATAGAATTATGATGATGCATATCTCGGAATCTTCACAGAATTTCTCTCGCGTATTTTTTTTAGCTTGCCGTTACATCAGCGTTTAACACGTGGAAAAACCCACAGTCGCGAAATACTGCAGCAGATAAGCAGTTAATGTGCTGATGGAATCGCTACATAAGGGATGCCCCTACGAAGCCAGCGTTAAGCCGCAAGTCCCGCCTGCGCTATCTCAGCCTGTTCTGCTTGCATCTATGACAAATACGACATACACATATACGCTCTCCTATGACTTTATTTGTCATAGGAAGATTCTTCTTATGACAAATATTGTTGTATGTGTTGTGCGCATCATAGGAGTTTAGGAGCACTATTATGAACGCAAGCAGTAAATTTCAGCTGTAAAGCGGAACGAAGTTGACTCGTCAATATTTGTCATAGGAAGAATCATCCTATGATAAATAGTGTCATATGAAAGCGTATATGCGTATGTCGTATTTGTCATAGATGCAAGCAGAACATGGTGCATATTTGTCATAGGAAGAATCTTCCTATGACAAATAGTGTCATAGGAGAGCGTATATACGTATTTACGGTCACACGCATAACGTAGATACTACGTCTGTCTCCATTTCTACTCTGTCAGCATGTACGGTCTATTCATGCCTGCTGCGGTTCTATATCTTAACCAATATCGATGTCTATATATGTGCCTATCGTACGCATATCACACGTCTTGCAATATCACAGTTCAGTCCATCTGTCCATTCCCTTCCATATACTCTCCTTCTTCCCCTCTCTCTCTCTCTCTCACTCTCTTTCTCTCTCTCTCTCTCTCTCTCTCTCTCTCTCTCTCTCTCTCTCTCTATGTATCTACTCTATACTCTCTCTCTGTCTCTCTCTCTCTCTCTC
>NW_014577384.1:129207-133300 GCF_000485595.1 Priapulus caudatus
GAGTAGTAGTAGAGAGACGAGAGTACGTAGAGAGAGAGAGAGAGAGAGAGAGAGAGAGAGAGAGAGAGAGAGAGAGAGAGAGAGAGGGCGCGCGAGAGCGAGTGAGCGAAAGTGAGTATCATAAAGTGCAGAAAAATTTCGCAGCGCATGAAGATAATAATGGTGAAAGATCGACTAACGGCCATTATCGAATCATAATAATAGTGAAGCATCTCTCGTTTTCGTAGAGGTTGTCTGATATTTGAAGGTGTGCAAGATAGAGGGTACCGTCTATGTGACCACTGTCGGGTTCTACATAGGCTGTGCAGTCTGTTGGTAGCATGCATAGCGTTAAGGCAGGGGTTTACGACCCATGGAACGCGTACACAATACAAATACGTGCACCGTACACATCCGTACACAAAGGTCCTTGCACAACACACCCCTTCAAGCAATAGTGTCTCAACACCACACAGCTGTGTACGCAATAGAGACATTACACCATATGCCTATGTAAATAATAGTGATACTACAATAGGGATACTACATCCTACACTACTGTAAAACTACCGTTCCTTACACTATCCACCCACGTACACTATGCTTTTCCTTACACTATCCACCCCCTGCACACAATACCATCCCTTAAGCTATAAACTTCAGCAGGCAATACCTTTCACACGCCAAGCTTTTCTGTAGACAGCACGAGTACTACGCGCATCATTTTCGGATATTAACGCATGCTAACGTGTTGCGAACAGAGTGAATAGGCAGTCACGAGTCAATGGCTGCTGCAGTGCGAGACGGTTAATGGAATTTCGTGCGGACGCGAATTGGATTAGACGCGCGCATTCTGCGTCTGTCCCTAGCAGTGACACGTAGGCAGAGAGCAAGCAGTCTTCGTAAGGAAGCCCCAAGCGCTAATCCGCAGCGCATTAAAACGCACACGCAGATTCTGCTTTGTCTTGTAATCTCAGACGGGACTGCCTTCCCCCTGCGCTTCTGCTGTTTTTATTTGTGTGTACGGTTATGCGTGCAGGTAGAGTGAAGCAGAGGACAAGATGCAGAAAGCAGAGCCAGAGATAACGTAGAATGTAGCTGGCAGGGATAAACAGGGATAAGGTAATGTTAAGCAGGCAGGGATAAGGTAATGTTAAGCAGGCTGGGATAAGGTAAAGTTCAGCAGTTCAGCCTTTCATCCGCTTTCCACGTGTCGCGCCATTCGTTTCATCAGTCGTGTTGCTAGGCGACGACAATGTTGACATGAGAGAAGGGATGGAAAGGTCATTGCCAGTGGTGTAACACAGCGCAGCGCCGGTAGCAGCGGCGGAGCGAGGGGGAAGGCTGCGGTGGAGGGAGGAGGGGAGAGGCTGCGGTGGAGGAGGAGGAGGCTGGGTGGCGGTGCGTATAATGCTGCGAGTATGATTATTACGATCCCTCTCTCATCGTTAGTCTGCTGCCTCAGCCGCGTTGTTCACCCCACCACACAAAGCAAGTTCCCTCGTCTTACGTTCCCTGATGATTACACAACACAAAGCAAGTATCTTATACGTTGCCTGATCTCAGCTATGCCTACACGCGCTTCTCATCTCCGCAAAATCTGCTAATCCGGTTTACAAAACATCCGATTTCTCGAACCGATCGACGGTATTTCGGAATTGCCGTAACGGAGGAGTGAAACCGCAATGAACGCGTCCTCCCCGAGGCGGGGAGATGAGGTTGCTAAGGGAGAGGAAGGCGACAGGCAGCTTAGCGCACGCGACCACTGCGTGTGTCGTCACGCGACGTTCTTTTTTGATGACGAAAAAAAAAACGTGAGCGCGTCGAAAATGAGTTTGCTCTGCGGCGATATCATTGGCAATGTAATCACGATGCGTATACATACAACTTGCGATAAAAATTTACGTTAATAAATACGAACGTGTGTGATATGATCTGTTATTTGTCGAAAAACACCACGGCTGGTTTATTGTGGAGATAATTAAAATGGATTTTACGCAGTGAGGTGAGGTAAAGTGAAACTTCAGTGTAGCGCACACGGACCGCGTCACGACCGGGCAAATATAAAATGACACGATCATGAAAAAATTATATCATCATCCTCATCGTTTATTTGGAGTGAGAGGTGTATTCGATCACATATGGACGCGGTACGATTGGTAAGGAAGTACAGAATACATATACGGGGGTACGTCTTCTAGACCACAGCAGTGTCGCGTTCGTCTTTAACTCCTAATCTTGATTTACTGCGAGCAAAACACCGTGCATCGAATGCTATCGAGTTAGCAGTGAAATACGGCCGTGTTTTCTGACGTTGGTTTGCAAACGTTGGCGCGTGTATTGTGCCCGACACGGTGATGCAACCGCGATATCCGCTCTCGGCGGTCCGTCAGCGACATCAAACTACAATCAATTCGGATTGGCAATTCCATCGCAAAGACGCCAGGGCGATGCAGTGAGTTGCGGCCCGTGTTAGAATTATGTGAACGAATTGCGATGGCCTCTTGTTGATGATTCATCGCCACAGGTGGTGACGTGCGAGCTTTCTTCGTCTGCGCTGATTGGTGTTGTCACGTGACGCATTGCTGTGCGATGCATTCGGACAATTTCGGACGATATTCGGATTAAAGTGATTACGTCACCGTAAATAATATAACAAAAACAAGTAATTCTGTTCACTTTTTATGATTATATTGCTGCATTATACTTCCTATTTTACTATATTGTTCGATGTAAACATACACTCGTGACTCATACATAGCCCCAAGCAATTAATGTCAGGATCATAATATCAAATCGTCCAGGTTTTATTTGGATTTTTAAGTAGTTGAGAAACAATCTTATTAGGTAAGAATTTGACGATACATTTAGTTCTGTTAGTACTTACTTTTAATGTAAAAAAATTTAAACAACATTTAAAAAAAATATACACTATAGAAAATTCGTGACGTAGTCAATTTAAGGACGATTTCGGACGATTTCGGACGATATTCGGATTTCGGACGATATTCGGATTTCGGACGAATTCTGACAATAGATGTGCGATGCCTTAGGACGGTAGGCGGCCTGCCACGAGCGACCTAGATGACGCCATTATCATTCTAAAACCAACATGCGGACGCTTACCTATCATCTCTATCGCTACTAAACCCATGGTATGTGCCGCCGTGACACGCCACGCCACGCTACGCCAAACCGCACTCGACGATACGTTACGATACGCTACGACGATACGTTACGATACGCTTTGTAATACAATCTGTTTTCTCAGCAAAAGATCTTCAAACTCGAGTATTCGAGAATTCCTTTCTTGTTGCAGAGCATATTGTCAGTTCTCAGTCAGTAGTCAAGCCCAAACACCTCTTCATCACATGACCGGAGTTAGAACCTCATTGGCAGGTTTCATTACCAGGCCATCCTCCTGTTGCCTTCCCACGCACGCAACCGTACACGCGTTGTCGCACAGTTACAATGCTGAGGACATGATGTTGTCGGGCTTCGGTCGCACAATTTCCTCCTGTGCATTATCGCTATTTGATCAGCTGAGGTGAAAATATGCTTTCCCGAATTGGCATGCCCCTGAAAGACATCTAGATTAGGCTGGCAGTATCACGTCTGCGAGCCTGCCGCACTGTCGGAAACACTGTCACGCACACGCGCACGCACACACGCACACACACGCACATGCACGCACGTCCGCACGCGCGCACGCACACACGCATACATACACGCATGCACACACACATACACACGCACGCGCACAGGCACACACGCACACACACGCGCGCATCCACATATACCCAAGCGTACACAAATGAGAGATAGAGATACAGACAAACGGAGAGAAAGGGAGAGACAGAGCTGGAAACAGACAAAGAGAGAGAGAGCGAGAGAAAGAGAGAGAAAGAGAGAGAGATAGAGAGAGAGAGAGAGAGAGAGAGAGAGAGAGAGAGAGAGAGAGAGAGAGAGAGAGAGAGAGAGAGAGAGAGAGAGAGAGAGAGAGAGAGAGAGAGAGAGAGAGAGAGAGAGAGAGAGAGAGAGAGAGAGAGAGAGAGAGAGAGAGAGAGAGAGAGAGAGAGAGAGAGAGAGAGAGAGAGAGAGAGAGAGAGAGAGA
>NW_014577384.1:134341-137087 GCF_000485595.1 Priapulus caudatus
AGAGAGAGCGAAAGAGAGAAAGAGAGAGAGAGAGCGAGAGAGAGAGAGAGAGAGAGAGAGAGAGAGAGAGAGAGAGAGAGAAGAGAAAGAGAGAGGCAGCGACAGAATGGGGCAGAGGGCAGATTTCGCAGTGATTATAAGGAGTCATGCTTATCAAGATAAGTAGCTTATTCGTTGCTAGATCTTTAAAATATTTATCACAATTTATTTGTAGGTAGCACACATACCTGCCATAGCTCGCTAAAATTGCACTCGAAACGTGATATTATTTTACCTAAAGCTTATTCAGATGCAAATCTTGTGTTGAAGCAATATCATCGACATGTAGCTATATGAATTAGTTATACGTATATACGTGCAGCACGCGTGTGGGAGCAACGCACCGCTAACGCTCGTAACTAGACGTGAACCTATATGCTTTCTATGGTCGGAACACACGACATTGTACACGCGACGAACCGAGAAGCTCTCGTGTATAGATTTCCGACTCCGGCTTCAGCTTCCTCATGATGAACCGCATCCTGCAGAAGGAAGCTGCGGGATGCTGAATGCTCACCACATGGGTAACGAGGGAAGCCATATGTGGTCTGAGATGCCCGCTGGCGGGGCTGCAGTAAGAGCGATGCAGCCTCTCACTGCATGCAGTAGGAGCGATGCAGCCTCTCACTGCATGCAGTAGGAGCGATACAGCTGTCAGCTCTCACTCTCGTTCACGTGCGCTATCGTCGCCTCCCACTCCTCCCCCTCCCCTCCCCCTCCCTCTCCCCCTCCTCCCCGCCGCCCGCATGTACGGTCCGCGAGCAGGTGCGTTGACCGCGCGGCAGAAAAATTCAGCAGCTGACGATCAATTCTCGATGACGAAGAGGAAGGAGATGGAGGAGGGGAAGGCTGGAGTCATTGGAGCCGGGTATTTGAGTCGCTTCGCTTGATTCAATTTCACGCTGCACTGCGATACGAACAAACAGAGCGAAGGGGCAACACGCTGTGGCTATTTCACACTCTCTACCAGATAGCCAGCCTTCTTCAAACGCCTATTACAAACCAATGTGCTAGAATTTTTGGGTAAACATTGGTGATTTATTATCAGGATAATGTATATAGCTTATAGCCCAAATTAAACTTGGTTACATGGAGGTGACGTAAATATTGCAGCTAGTTAACGAGCTAGCAAGTTATCAGATGTGTACATTGGATAGGGTGGACATCGGGCTAGGAATAGGTGCGGTAGAGAGGCTTGAGGTGTGCGTGGCGTGGGAGTGTAAAGTGGGGGGGGGGAGGTGTATGTGGGCGGGTGTAACGTATAAGTGGGGTGGGTGTGAAACGTGTGTTGGATGGGTATAAGGTGTGTGTGCGATGGGTGCGAGGTTTATGTGGGATAGGTGTGAGGTTTAAGTAGGGTGGGTGTAGGGAAGGAGGTAATGGTTAGGTGGAATAGGTTGGGCGAGGAAGTAGTGGGTGGGTTGTGTTGGGTTGGCAAGAAGGTAGTGAGTAGGTTGTGTTGGGTTGGAAAGAAGTTAGTGAGTAGGTTGTGTTGGGTTGGCAAGAAGGTAGTGAGTAGGTTGTGTTGGGTTGGCAAGGAGGTAGTGAGTAGGTTGTGTTGGGTTGGAAAGAAGGTAGTGAGTAGGTTGTTTTGGGTTGGAAAAAAGGTAGTGAGTAGGTTGTGTTGGGTTGGAAAGAAAGTAGTGAGTAGGTTGTGTTGGGTTGGAAAGGTAATGTGTAAGCTGTGTTGTGTTGTGTTGAGGAGTAGGTGATGGGTGAGTGGGATCGGACGCGCGTGGGGAGTTGAACAAAGGTACAGGTGAGCTGTAGGTAATGGGGATGACAGGGGAGGTTAGGCAGCGGATTCTGGAATGAGAGAAACATGGATTAGAACGTGGGAATCGCTCTAGAATTTACTCATGTGCGCATGCGCGCGTCTCCGATGCGTATGAGCTGGCAGCTGCAGCTGCACTCAATATGAGATTTCAAGAGGTATCTGCCTCCGTCACAGCAGCCCATAGGTTTGTCAGCAGAGAAATTAGAGACCGATTACAATGATCGGGTTAAAGATAACACGATAGCGCTCTTTCGGGTTACGAATCAGTTTCGTCTGTTTTACCCCGCTGCTTTTCCATTATCCCGCAACGCGCAGCGGGATTTTTTTACGACAGCGTGATGACTAAAGATACGGCCCGTGAGTTCAGATTATGAACACACGTGATTATAAAGACACGTGAGATTGCGACATAAAGATTGTGAGTTGAGATTATGCGCGTGCTCTGAACACGTGACTGTGGCATATCGTGAGTAAAGGACGGCAAATCTTAGACACACATGCTATATAAATCATATAATGAAATAGTGATGATTGTCATTGTATATGTTAGTTTGTCGCATTTGACAATTTGATTACTGTATGGTATACAATATACATACTGCATAGCGTACAGGACACAGCGTACAGGCACATAGTGTACAGGACTGTATGTAATACGTCCTCTACCATGTACTAACTGCGAAGGCTAATTATAAGGATCAACTTGACTATTGTGTAAGCTAGCTAATGTGCAGTCTGATGCTTCGCGCGGCGAAACATACCGTTTAAAAACATTAACGCAAATCGTATAATATACACACGTAAGCCGAGCGGATTCTCACGCGGGGTTAACACACACAGAGACACACACACACACGCACGCACGCACGCACACACACACGCACGCACGCACGCACACACACACACACGCACGCACGCACACACACACAC
>NW_014577384.1:138218-139880 GCF_000485595.1 Priapulus caudatus
TACAACAATTATTGGTTTAAGTGCTACAGCATAGATTTTAAAGCAAATCACTGTCCCCCCCCCCACAGCTCTGGAGACCTCCTCTTTTAAACGTGTCCACTTTCAGAGCATTTAATTTCAACGAAATCCTAGTTCCGGAGACCCCCATTTTCGAACATAGCCGGTTCCAGAGCATACCACATCCAACAAACATTAGTTCCAGAGACCCCCATTTTCAGGTCTGAGTTAGTTCCAGACCCCCCCCCCATTTTTGACTTCACAGTGGCACATACCTACCATAATGTGGGGTGAGTGCCTCCCCCCTCCCGGGGTTTCATCTCCTTGGTATATGTTGCTCCTTGGTTCCCTGCAAAATTTTTTTTTTCAAAATAGTGCCACTGCCGTGGCGGCCACTACGGCCCTGACTACTGCTGGTGGTGGTGGTGCTGCTGCTGCTGCTGCTACTGCTACTGCTGCTACTGCTGCTGCTGCTGCTGCTGCTGCTGCTGCTGCGGCTGCTGCTGCTGCTGCCGCTACTACTACTGCTGGTGGTGGTGGTGCTGCTGCAGCTGCCCTGGAGTTGCCAATACACAGGTTTTCCTGTTCAGCAGCATGCCGTATGACGACGATAACGACGACGATACCGGATGCGGGCCGTTGTTTTGGGGTCTCCTCTGTTTGGTACCGAATGAGATTTCTATGATTGTCTGGCACAAAGGCCATTACAGAGACATCTCAGTGTTGTCTGCGACTCATGGGAACGCTGAATTCGCCAGGGCGGCCATCTTATGGGAATAGAAAAGCAGAAGTGCTATCGAGTCAACTGAATTACAGAGTGCAATTGTACCGTTCTTTGCGTGGCTTTTGTTTGGTTGCTAAAACTCCGACGAAGAAATGGATGAAACTTATTATTGACGAGTAATTTTACTTCTGTATGGACCACACAATGCTAAACCCGAGTAGATAATAGCAAGAGTCCATAATAGAGAGTACATAATAGAGAGTACGTGAGAGAGTACAGTCATAATCTCTATTATCTACTCTTGATAATAGTAATATATTAAACACTAGCAAACCTGATGTAGGAGTGGGCCAATACGCGTTTCCAATACGACAGGAAACATGAAATGACTGCAGCTTTATTATTTCAGATTTAGCTCGGCCAAAAAATTACACCCTCGGATCTCTCTGTTGGGAAGTGAATTATTTTATTCAAGCCAACGCCTAACATCATTTATAACCGAAGAAAAAAAAGAAAAAAAGGGGGAAAAGAAGAAAAAATGGGGTGGAAGACGTTAATTGTCGTTTCACGAGCGATTCAATGCGTTCATTGACGAACCGTGTTCGCTCAGCGTCATGCTTGTTCTGCGTAATAGTTCTACGAAAAACATGACATCTGAATGACGTTACAGCGGATGCAGCGAAGGTCATAAATGCTTTAGGCTTCCGGCTGTCAATGTCATGTGCGCTGCATAATAGCTGATTCGATAGCAGCACACTTAAAACGAATGTAGCACGAAAGAGACTCGAAGAACGAATCCAGGTTGAGATGTAAGCACTACTTAATTAATAATGTAATGTCATGTAATGTAATGCACTGTAATGTAATGTAATGTAATGTAATGTAATGTAATGTAATGTAATGTAATGTAATGTAATGTAATGTAATGTAATGTAATGTAA
>NW_014577384.1:141072-142168 GCF_000485595.1 Priapulus caudatus
AGATAAACAGACAAACAGGCAGACAGACAGACAGACAGACAGACAGACAGACAGACAGACAGACAGACAGACAGACAGACAGATAGATAGACAGACAGACAGACAGACAGACAGACAGACAGACAGATAGATAGACAGACAGACAGACAGACAGACAGACAGACAGACAGACAGACAGACAGACAGACAGACAGACAGATAGATAGAGATGGAGGAGACGGAGGATGAACGGACGAAAAAAACGCATAAAGAATGCGAGAGGGCGTGACAGCGCACGAGAAATAGAGAGGAAAAGGGAAACTACTGTTGCTACACGTAGCATGTAGTTTATGTTGTTGTAGATGTTAGATATTGTACACTGACAGCTTGGATGGTATACTGTCAGCACCTCGGCTTTAATGTTGCCAGAGCTGGCCAACAGAAAACCGCAGAAGCGGGGTTTGTGTAAATGCGATAGCTATGGCCTATACTACGTCACTACTGAAAAACCTACGACTCTCAAATCATGAAAATTGGCATGCGTTAAATGCTCCTATGTACCATTAAAATTCAGGTGCTTGCTGTCTATTTCAACCAAGTTTTACGGTGGTACATTTTGCAATGAATAAAATTACTCTACGTACACGTGCGCGTGTGTCGGGGTGGCATCGCATATAGCGATATGACCAATACTCTTAATTATATTAATTTATTAATTCATTAATTTATTAACGAACAAATTAGTGAATATGTGTGTGAAAGAACAATGTGTGACTGGACAGACGGACGGGCGGACGAACAAATTGATAAATAATATAATATAATATAAATAGATAGATGGATGAATGGATGGATGGACGAAAACATTCAAATAAGTACCTATGTCGTAACCGAGACGACAGACATGCCGAACTGACCGATCGCAAGTGTGCGATTACACCGCACGTGCCCCCAGGTCCTCATGCACGATGTTTTCCTAACATAAAATGCGCTATACGGTCCCTCGTAGCACTTTCATCTGACGACAGTCTTATTACGACATTATACCCTGCGCGCCTAACAAGTTTCACATCGAAGTAATGAGGTTTGCACTCAACACGCCTCAGGTATATATATA
>NW_014577384.1:142626-148473 GCF_000485595.1 Priapulus caudatus
GAGAGAGAGAGAGAGAGAGAGAGAGAGAGAGAGAGAGAGAGAGAGAGAGAGAGAGAGAGAGAGAGAGAGAGAGAGAGAGAGAGAGAGAGAGAGAGAGAGAGAGAGAGAGGGCGCGAGAGAGAGAGAGAGAGAGAGAGAGAGAGCGAGAGAGAGCGAGAGAGAGCGAGAGAGAGAGAGAGAGAGAGAGAGAGAGAGAGAGAGAGATAGGGCGAGAGAAGGGGGGTGGGGAGAGTGGATGTGCGCGCCTGCGTGTGCGTACGTGCATGAGAAGACCACGCGCAGGAGCGAGCGTTCGCATGCGCATGATCATGTACCTGATGTAACCCGAAATCATTTGGGAGTCGGCGTAATTGCGATGCCAAGCGTACCAGCAATAGATTAGTAGCAAGTGTCTTCTGTCTCACGGCCCCTGACGCTTCCCCCGCTACCACCTCTACAGCTACACACTCATCGAATTCTGTGACATATCCTTTATACGGGTCATCAGCTAACATCATTCCTCATCGATCTGAAATAAAACTAAGTACGATGGCTCGCAACCAAAATTTGGCTCTTAATATAGATACAATTTTACTCGTGCCGTTCTCGCCACCTTTCTCTGTTCTTTACAGTGTATTCCTCTCTATTTTTTTAGTTTTTTTTTACCGAGATTTGCCTCTTATATATTATTTATACTTGAATTATAATAGTTAATTATTTATACTTGATCTTCATTCTTGCTTCGATATTTTACTCGTGCCTCTCCCTCCACCATTCTCCGTTCTTTCCTCTCTATTTTCTTAGTTTTTTTTACCGAGATTTGCCTCTTATTTATACTTGATCGTCACTCTTGCTTCGTCATCCCGTCGCTTACATTCGCCTTGCCCTCCACTTCCCTCGAGATTTCATCCCGCTTTCTTCTCTATCCCCTTTCGGCGATCCATCCTGCCTCTCCTCACCCTGCATTCGCTATCCCTATCCCCATCCCTCCCCCTTATCCCCATGGCAGGGAAGCCTGTATGCGCTGGATATGCGCGGACAGCACAGCTCGCTCTCATTCCAACACAGCTGTGGCAGCCGCAGACTACCCAGGCTCCCCTTGCTGCTGCTCGGGAGAGCTGTTCTACAGACAGTGCAGGCTTGCGTGGTGGGGTCGGGGAGCTGCAACATGTTCTGCTTGCATCTATGACAAATACGACATACGCATATACGCTCTCCTATGACACGATTTGTCATAGGAAGATTCTTCCTATGACAAACATTGGCGAGTCAACTTCGTTCCTCTTTACAGCTGAAATTCACTGCTTGCGTTCATAATAGCGCTCCTAAACTCTTATGATGCGCACAACACATACAACAATAGTTGTCATAGGAAGAATCTTCCTATGACAAATAGTGCAATAAAAGAGCGTATATGCGTATGGCGTATTTGTCATAGATGCAAGCAGAACATGTTGCGGGGAGGGAGGTGGAGGTCGGGTGTGTGATGCTCTTTGTAAGCGACATTAGTTTGTGAGCAGCATGCATGCGATGCGACCGTGCATCGCCGGCCGGGTAATGACAATTGTTCATCGCTGATCGCAGAACTCGTGGTCGATTAATAGTCCATCAGAAGACTTGCGAGTCACTCTGGTGCTGATTGCTGGATGGGAGAGAGAGAGAGAGAGAGAGAGAGAGAGAGAGAGAGAGAGAGAGAGAGAGAGAGAGAGAGAGAGAGAGAGAGAGAGAGAGAGAGAAGGGGAAGGGGGTGAGATGGTGAGTCGCAGGCGATCGAATGAGTAAAATAGCGGGCGGATGGACATATTGTGATACGCAGAACTCGCGACGAAACGAGACGAGAACACGAGTATAAGATTCTCAGGTTTATTCTGCATCTGTGTATGTACGTATACTCACCATTCTTACAATACGTCAGCGGGAAAAACAAAGCAGACGAGGCAGATATCGCGCGACAATGGCGCCACCGTAGATGCCACTAGCTCGGCGCGCGGAAATATGTCTACATCTATGAATCATGCGTAGCATGCGTGCGTGCGTGCGTGCGCGTGCGTGTGTGCGTGTGTAAGTGTAAATGTGTGTCTTACAAAGGCGCCTCTCCTCGTCCTAGGAATGCGGGCGCGCGTAGTTTATGGACTAATGGTCTCTGCTGCTGCTGCCGCAACACGTGGTGGACATCACTCACAGCTGCTGCTGCTGCTGCTGCTGCTGCTACTACTGCTGCTGTTGTCTGTTGTTGCTGTGGTGCGCTGCTGCTGCTGTTGCTGCTGCTGCTACTGCTGGTGGTGGTGGTGATGGTGCTCACGCTGCTGCTAGCTGTTGTTGGTTTGCTTGCTGCTGCTGCTGCTGCTGGTGTGGTGGTGGTGGTTGCTGCTGCTGCTGGTACTGTTGTTGTGTGCATGCTGCTGCGTGCTTGGTGATGGTGCTGCTGGCTCATGCTTGCTACTCCTACTGCTATTGCTGCTGGGTTGGTGGTGGTGCTGCTGCTGCTGCTGCTTGCTGCTGCTGGCTGCTGCTGACTACTACTTACTCAACTACCTACTATTATACTTACTACTACGTACTACTTACTTACTACTACTACTGCTGTGCTGTGCTGCTACTACTCCTACTACGTCCTATAACTATACTACTACTACTACTTACTACTGCTACTGTTGTGGTTGCTTGTTGTTGTTGTTGTTTGCTGCTGGGTTGTTGTTGTTCTTGGCTGCTGCTGCTGCTGCTGCTATGCTGCTGATGCTACTACTACTACCACTACTATGCTACTGTTTCTGCTGTGCTGCCGCTGCGCTGGCGCGGTCATATCATGCTCGCATTCAGTGCAACTGTCGCGGATGAGCCATGGCTTCAGCGCGTGCGTGTGTACCTTCATCTCCCGTGACCACGGATCTGTACGCATGTGGGATTGCCTGTAGTGGCTTCCACAGGCGCACGCACTCGCCGCGACATTGCACGGCACGCACGCACGCAGCACGCACCGCACACCCAACCCACGCGTGAATGCGCGCAGCGCAAACACGTACCATGCGCCCGCGCTGCATCGTGTGCAAGATCTGATTTATCTATTATATTCAATCTTATTTATCTATTTATCTTTATCTATCCATCGATCCATCCATGCCATCCATCCATCCATCCATCCTCCATCCAATCATCCATCCATCATCCATCCGATCGCATCCATCCGATCCATCCATCATCCATCCATCTCACATTCCATCGCCATTCATTCATTTTTCTCATCATTATCCATCCTCCTGATCATCCATCCATCCTCCCATCCATCCATCCATCCATCATCCATCCATCCAATCCATCCATCCATCCTCATCCATCCATTCCATCCATCATCCATCCTCCATCCTCCCAGTCCATCCCATCGCCATCGTCATCCATCCATCCATCCAATCCATCCTACCAATCCATCCATCCATCTCATCATCCATCATCCATCCTACCAGCCATCATCCATCCATCTCCACTCCAGACCATCCATCCATCCTCCATCCCATCCATCCATCCAGCGTCCATCCATCCATCCATCCTCCATCCATCCATCATCATCATCTCCATCATCCATCATCCTCCATCATCACCATCCATCCTACACCTCCATCCATTCCATCATCAGGCCATCCATCCGTCATCCATCCATCTCATCTCATTATCCATCCATCATCCATCCATCCATCCATCCATCCAGCATCCATCCATCATTCATCATCCATCATCCAACATCATCCATTCATCCATCCATCCATTCATCCATCCATCCTCGACTACCTAGCTGATCCATCATTATCGCGCGGTCTCCCTCTGTATCTCTTGTCCCTTCTCTCTCCTTTCTCGCTCCCTCCTAAGCAATTGCAATAAGGAGCGCTGTGAAAACAGTTGAGCTAACACGCCGGGTATCTGTGTAGCATGCCCACCATTGATTGATGCTTCAGCATAGACACGCCAGTTCTCTTCGCAGGTTATGACACACCCACACCACACCACACCACAAACACACACACCACACAACACACACACACAACACACACAACACACACACGCACACACCACACACACACACACACGCACATACACACACACACACACACCCGCGCGCGGCGCACGGCCCGCTGCGTGCGCACACACACCACACGGACGCACGCACCGCACGCACGGCACGTACGCACGGCACGCCACGCACTCACTCACTCTACGCACGCACGCACGCACGCACGCACACACACACGACACACACACACACACACACACACACACACACACACACAAGTGTGCTACTACATATGTGAAGCGACCAGTACAGCTGTAGCCCGTGTAGATGTTCGATTAGAAGCCACCGTAGCTACAGATAACCGCAGACACGCAGTAACTAACTAACTAACTAACTTAGATGCGGTTTAGTAACGTAGATGTAGCCTCAGCTACTACACAGTGCAATCTGGGTAGCAAGCACCCATATGGAAAGGAGGTCCACCACGGGATCTTGCGCAGGAGTTACAAATGCAGCACGTTTTCTCGTCGTCATGCGCTCGTGTTAATATCTCGTTAGTCTGGCTATGCACACGGTCCGTGTCTTATGCTGACAAGCTTATAGTACGCTTCGTTACACCGTTGCATTCATCGATAAATGCATGCGCGCGCGGGGGTGTGTGTAGAATATGTTGACTTTATAACGTTAACCCCCGGGGACCTGAGATTCATGCTAAAAACTTAAATGTTAATCTACGTAAACAATGTCACATTAGCATACTGTCGACAGCGCCTGAAAGATGCGTGTGTGTGTGCGCGCTTTCTTCTCGAATTTCATGCGCATAGTGATTACCAATAATAAGAAATCATATGGCTCTCTGATGTATGACAACGACGTGTACAAAGTGTACGCCATGTTTTAGCAAAACGTAATAATACCGCGCAGAGGGGTGTGAGAAATGGAACGAAGCAAGGTGAATGCTAAAACTAGGGGTGGTTATAATCACGTTTGGTGTGGTGTAAAAATCACGTTTCAACTTTCAGATTTTGGCCAGTGGTCGACTGGTCTTATCTTCAATTCGCTATAGTCAAAAACATACAAATAGGCGCGAAAAGCAAATTCTAACCAGGCGTGGAGCATGCGTCCTTTGATTCTGTATTCTTTCCCCTTTCGTTTCCATGACAACGCGTACGCGACATGTACCCTACTTCGGTTATGAATTGAAAATGAGTGACCCGTTATACCCCCGTCACACCGGACGGCGACCATCCGCGACCGTACGGCGACCAGAAAATGTACAAGGTCGCCGGCAAACGCGAACACAACGCGAGAAAAAGTCCCAACAAATTACAAACTTGAAAAAAAACCGCGCTCTTACCGCGACCTGTGCGATCATACCGCGTTCTCACGGCGCGCCCGCCACGACCTCTCCGCGCTTATGGCGTTTCTATTGAGATCTATGGCTTGGCAACGGCGATCACCGGCGTTCCCGCGGCGCGCTCATGGAGTTCTTACCACGCGTATTCTACGTGTATCGCGACTGCACGGCGACCTCACGGCGTTTCTACCACGTTCTCACGGCGATTATATAAGCTGTTCAGATTTTCGGAAATTTTAACTAGCTACCAGAGGCCGAGGCCGAGGCCGTGGCCGAGACAGATCGGCATGAAACAGATCGGCAGATCGGATGAGACAGATCCATGAATTCGCCGTTGAAAATGTTACCATTTTCGCAGCGTCTTTGCCACGCGTGTACTGCGCGTGTACTACGTTTATGGAGATGTTACGACGCTTGTCTCACGACCCTCGCGACCCCACCGCGTTCTAACCGCGTTACCGGTCAGATCGCCGAACCTTGGCGTTTGTTTTGAACATGCTCAAAACAA
>NW_014577384.1:150298-173554 GCF_000485595.1 Priapulus caudatus
AGAGAGAGAGAGAGAGAGAGAGAGAGAGAGAGAGAGAGAGAGAGAGAGAGAGAGAGAGAGAGAGAGAGGTGCTGAAAGATGCGGGGGCAAAGGGAACTGAAATAAGAAGAGAAAGACGGGTTTCCATTAGTTTCCCGCATCTCTTTATCAATGTCGGATCATCGGTTCATTCATCTAGCAGCCAGACGGATCAGGATTCGCTGTTTTTCCTTTCCATTGAGTAACTGAGTCTTCTCTATCTGCTCTCGCATGTACGAGCATGCAGCGTAGATCTTGCGTATATTGATGTTTACACCGCCCCTATAAACATTTACTGCCCCCCTCAGCGGGGGATGCTGCAGAAGACGCCTACTTATCGAAAACAGAAAAAAAAACACGCAGCATCTGAGCAGCCGAGCAGCTGCAAGACGCGTTGTCACGGCGACGGATAGGTAGCGCGATGGCTTTGTTCACAAATCACGGCGTTTATGATCCACTTCCATATGCACTTCCGGCGGCGATGCGCGTCGCTGGTGCGATGATGTCAGACACGTCGTGAATACTTATATTATGACTATCGCATGTTTTAAAATGTCAAAACGTTTGCGCGACATCTCACCCACAAAAACATCGATTTTTAGGCATATGTCATGGATACGTACGTTGTTACTGACAACAGCCCTCCCTCACACCCATATTCGTGTGCGTTGGCCATACTGTGCATGGCGCGTGGCTGACGCGGCTGCTGCTTGTATCGTCATCGTCGCCACCGCTCCACTAAATATGCGAAACGCATTGAATGATATTGATTTATTATTGATAAGTATCTCATCGCACGGAAAAAAACGTTCACATGGGTAAATGCACATGAAAATGAAATCCATAGATGAATCGCAACGGAATCTATTCGTTTTAAACTTTCTCAGTGCGTGATTCGTTTCGTCCCTTGCAGTGACAGATTAAATCAGGAGAATATTGAATCGTCGCGCATACATGTCAGATAATCAACAGCATCGTTCGACTATTCGCGCTTACTGGAGTTATTTCTCTTTCGCTGATCATCATTGCAATTCCATCCCATTTGCATCTACAGAACACACGCCCAAGGATTTCCTGCTAACGCAATACTTCCCGGTATTGCTAAATGTTTCAGTGAAGTAGACTTATAACAGTATGTGTAAACAGTAGGCCTACTCACGTGTAAGGATCTCACGATCATACCTATAGCAAGGGTTATAAACGGTACATACATGTTAGCGTGATTGCACCCATTGTAACTACTGCAGTGATTACAAACAATATACACGCATAAGCACGCTAAAGCCGTGGATGACACAACATACATGTGTAAGTATATACATATATATATATATACAAACATGCATACGTACATCCACACGTAGTAGATAAGTAAATATATTTTCATTCAGTCTTTTCTTCGATGGTTAAATGATTCCCGCGCCCGTCCGTCCGTACGATGGATAATTGTGTTACAGGCCGCCACGTGTTATACGTTTATTCCTCACGGCTCTGGTCTCTAACAGCAGCGATGTCAGCCATGATGCAGCATGCACGCAGCTGCTAGCTGTTCAGAGCTGATCGTCTCGTTATAGTTGACAGTCGCTCTCAGCGTGATCATTGCGGCGCTTCGTTCTCACTCTCATGCATTCTCCGCGCTGTCATCATCGCTCAACAACTAACGCGTAGCGTCGCCATTAACAACTTCATCCGCAGACTAATTGCATGCGAATTTTTCTCGCCGTAGTCTTACGTCACCACGGCTCTGCATGCACGCGTGGCATACGTGTATGTCTGCCGCTGCTGCTGCTACGGCCGCTCTAGCATTGCTATTAGTATTTGTGCGCTCATCCGCCTGTGAGCACCACCAACCTCGTCCCACTCTCATTCCAGAGGAGAGGAAGGGTCCGAGAAAGAGAGAGATGAAGAGAGAGAGAGAGAGACAGAGAGAGAGAGAGAAAGAGAGAAAGAGAGAGAAATAAAGAGAGAGAAAGAGAGAGAGAGAGAGAGAGAGAGAGAGAGAGAGAAAGAATGGGGATAAAGAGAGGGCACGAAAGGAAAACAGAGAGGAAGAAAAACGCGAGTGCGAGCAAATTAGGAAAGCGAGGCAGAAAGGGAGAGAATGAGAGGGGGCGAGACAAAGGAAGAAAAACAGCGAAGCGAGTGAGCACATGAGATAAAAAGGCGTGTGTGAGAGAAAGTGAGAGCAAGAGATATAGGGGAGATTTGTAGAGGGGAAGAGAGCGAGAGAGGAAGACGGGACAAATGAGAGAATGAGAGAGGTAGATATAATGGGACACACACCCAGAGACGCAGAGTGTGAGAAAGGTATGGAGAAAGCGAAGGCGGGTAATAGATGGACAGAATGAGTGGGGGAGGGGCGAGGCGGTGAAAGTGAGTTAGGCAGACAGAGAGAAAGAGAGATACAGATAGATAGAGAGAGAAGCTGGAGAGAGAAGAGACAGAGAGAGAGAGAGAGAGGACGGGAGAGAGGGGAGAGGATGGGTGAGCGATGGAGTGGTAGTGCCTCTCCCCCTCTCCCTCTCGCACTCTCTTTCTCCCCCTCTCTTCTCTTTTATCTCTTTCTCCCTCTCTCTCTCTCTCACTCTCTCTTTCTCTCTCTCCCCTCTCCCCCTCTCTCTCTCGCTTGTGCCCCCGCTGTTTACACGTAAACACATCGGTCTGCAACGACCACGCTCTGTGTTGCGCGCTCATATATAAATCGCGGCAGTCTGGCCGTAAACCTCGTGTCACTCCGCAGACTGCGACAGATATCTCCAAACATCCCCTCACCGTGCGGGCACGCCTGAATCCCTATCGGGAGGCTGCAGATGCGGCCAGAATCGCTATGCTAATAACGGATGCTTGAATATAATGCGGGATATAAGCGACCGGAAAAGGCGACGCGGTCGACCGCGGAAATTCGGTGTGAGTGCGTCGAGTATCATAGTAGCGTCGAGTATCAGCGTCTAATACGGCGGGGCCGTAGTTGTGCATTTTGTGCATCGAGACGTAAACATAATCATAAAACGTTCCCGTGTCCCTTTACGGCGTCTCGGCTTGCGCGCAAAATAAACAGGCGGAGGTATTTCGGAAGAAATGGAACACCGGCTGCCGGATTACATGGCGCGCGACCAGTCCGCGTGTAGCGGTGGAGCGTTGTCCAGTAATTTAGTCTGCTACTGCCCATGAGCGAACCCGGAATTTAGCCTATTCAGTGTAGATAAAATTCTAGAATATTTCCTAATGTACCAGGCGGTCATATTCTGCATGGGTTGCATACCGAGTATGCCCGGTATCTGTTAACATGACGAGTATTTTAACGAATATATACATGTACATGTATCTGGGGGAATGCTGCCAGAATCGTTCTGTTCGGGGTGCCCTACAAGCTAGGGTGTCGTACCATCTTTTACCAGAGCCATGACCATGGACATTTATCACAGAAATCTACTCGTGGGTAGCCCCGCTCCATTTTAAATACATTTTTGAATCAAAATATTAATCATTCAGTCTGCTACTGCGCATGCGCGAACTCGGATTTTAGCCTAATCAGCATAGGTAAAATTCTAGAATATTTGCTAATGTACCAGGCGGTCATATTCTGGGTTGCATATGCCCGGTATCTGTTAAAATGACGAGTATTTTAACGAATATATACATGTACATGTATGTGGGAGAATCCTGCCAGAATCATTCTGTTCGGGGTACCCTACAAGCTAGGGCGTCGTACTATCTTTTATCACAGCCATGGCCATGGAGATTTATCACAGAAATCTACTCGTGGGTACCCCCGCTCCATTTTAAATACGTTTTTGAATCAAAATATTAATCATTCCGTCTTCTACTACTGCGCATGCGCCAATTCGGATTTTAGCCTAATCAGCATAGGTAAAATTCTAGAATATTTGCTAATGTACCAGCGGTTATATTCAGCATGGGTTGCATACCGGGTATGCCCGGTATCTGTTAACATGACGAGTATTTTAACGAATATATACATGTACATGTATCTGGGGGAATGCTGCCAGAATCATTCTGTTCGGGCTACCCTACAAGCTAGGGCGTCGTACCATCTTTTACCAGAGCCATTGCAATTGACATTTATCACAGAAATCTACTCGCGGGTAGCCCTGCTCCATTTTAAATACATTTTTGAATTAAAATATTAATCATTCAGTCAGCTACTGCGCATGCGCGAACTCGAATTTTAACCTATTCAGCATAGGTAAAATTCTAGAATATTTGCTAATGTACCAGGCGGTGATATTCTAGGCTGCATATGCCCAGTATCTGTCAAAATGACAAGTATTTTAACGAATATATACACGTTTATGTATGTGGGAGAATGCTGTCAGAATCATTCTGTTCGGGGTACCCTACAAGCTAGGGCGTCGTACCATCTTTTACCAGAGTCATGGCGATGGACAGTTATCACAGAAATCTACTCGTGGGTAGCCCCGCTCCATTTTAAATACATTTTTGAATCAAAATATTAATCATTTAGTCTGCTACTGCGCATGCGCGAACTCGGATTCTAGCCCAATCAGCATAGGTAAAATTCTAGAATATTTGCTAATGTACCAGGCGGTCATATTCTGGGTTGCATATCTGTTAACATGACGAGTATTTTAACGAATATATACACGTACATGTATCTGGGAGAATGCTGCCAGAATCATTCTGTTCGGGGTACCCTACAGGCTAGGGCGTCGTACCATCTTTTACCAGAGCCATGGCCATGGACATTTATCACAGAAATCTACTCGCGGGTAGCCCCGCTCCATTTTAAATGCATTTTTGAATCCAAATATTAATCGTTGAGTCTGCTACTGCGCATGCGCGAACACGGATATTAGCCTAATCAGCATGGGTAAAATTCTAGAATATTTGCTAATCTAGCAGGCGGTAATATTCTGAGTTGCATATGTCCAGTATCTGTTAAAATGACCAGTATTTTAACAAATATATACATGTACATATCTCTGTGATAATGCTGCCAGAATCATTCTATTCGGGGTACCCTACAAGCTAGGACGTTGTGCCATCTTTTACCAGAGCCATTGCGATAGAAATTTATCACAGAAATCTACTCGAGGGTAGCCCCGCTCCATTTTAAATACATTTTTGAATCAAAATATTAATCATTCCGTCTTCTGCTACTGCGCATACGCGAACTCGGATTTTAGCCTAATCAGCATAGGTAAAATACTAGAATATTTGCTAATGTACCAGCGGTCATATTCTGCATGGGTTGCATACCGGGTATGCCCGGTATCTGTTAACATGACGAGTATTTTAACGAATATATACGTGTACATGTATCTGGGGGAATGCTGCCAGAATCATTCTGTTCGGGGTACTCTACAAGCTAGGGCGTCGTACCATCTTTTACCAAATCCATTGCGATGGACATTTATCACAGAAATCTACTAGAGGGTAGCCCCGCTCCATTTTAAATACATTTTTTAATCCAAATATTAATCATTTAGTCTGCTACTGCGCATGCGCGAACTCGGATTTTAGCCTGATCAGCATAGGTACAATTATGTAATATTTGTTAATGTACTAGCGGTCATATTCTGGGTTGCATATGCCCAGTATCTGTTAAAATAACGATTATTTTAATAAATATGTACATGTATCTGGGGGAATGCTGCCAAAATCTTTCTGTTCTGGGTACCCTACAAGCTAAGGCGTCGTACCATCTTTTACCAGAGCCATTGCTATGTACATTTATCACAGAAATCTTCCCCCCTATACACGCAGATAGATTGGTAGATAGATAGAGAGCGAAGGGGTTGAGCGAGTACACATTTCTTCCCGCTGTCTGTCAACGCCTGTGACCATCGTTTACATAGCAGCGGATTGTTTGCAAATGTGTTTGCGTTGACTCAAACAAACATTGCAGTGTTTAGAGAAATACACGCTGCCTGCCCGACCCTCTACTACAGAGCGTCTATATAGTACACACGTCTCTCTCTCTCACACTCTCACTCTCTCTCACTCTCTCTCTCTCTCTTTCCATCTCTATTGCTCCCTCTCTCTCTCTCTCTATCTCTCACTCTCTCTCTTTTTCCATCTCTATCGCTCCCGCTCTCTCACTATCTCTCCCTCTCTCTGTCTCTCTCCATCTCTCTCTCTCACTCTCTCACTTTCTCTCTCTCTTTCTCTCTCTCTCTTATCTCTCGCTATATCGCGTCTCTCTGTCTGTCCCTCTCTCTCTCTTTACGTATATCGCATACCATCTCCAGTAAAACATCCCGCTCGTGACAGCTATGGAACCGCCAATGCCATAATCACATCGGAATGAAATATGACGAGAGATCATCGACGAAGTGATCAGATAGCACCGACGAAATGTCGCAAAAGAGTAATGAAGGTAAAGCACGCCTGGACTGTGATGGCACCATGTTAGTGGATCCAGCCTGAAGTAGAGCAGCGTGAGATATTCAGCCTGTTCTGCTAGCATCTATGACAAATACGACATACGTATTTACGCTCTTCTATGACAATATTTGTCATAGGGAAATTCTTCCTATGACAAATATTGTTGCATGTGTTGTGCGCATCATATGAGTTTAGGATCGCTATTATGAACGCAAGCAGTGAATTTCTGCTGTAAAGCGGAACGAAAGTGACTCGCCAATATTTGTCATAGGAACAATCTTCCTATGACAAATAGTGTCATAGGAAGAATCTTGTCAACAAATAGTGTCATAGGAGAGCGTATGTGCGTATGTCGTATTTGTAATAGATGCTAGCAGAACTTGTTGCGATATTGTAGCGAGTTGCGAGAACGACAACAATGTTGCGGTCGAATGTTGTAGTGTTACAGCGTAAGTCTTTTTTTATTGTCGATTGTGGTTTTTTGGCAGCTAGGGCTCTTAATTTGAAACTAGAATAAATGTTAACATGCAAATGAATTACGCGTTTCTAATGTTTTCCCTGTTTTTGTTATGACTCGATTTTTATACTGATTCTTGGGCTTCGATCCTTATATGCCATTTTGTTGCAGTAAGTTATTAGCCAAGCTAAGTGGTAAATAGAAAGTTTTCCTGAGAAATCGACAATTGTTCCAAGCATACTATTTTTGAGAATTTGGTGTACTTTGTCGTAACTCTCATTTAACTATCGTAGCCATAAATCATGCATGGGAGGTATGTCGTGCTAGACGATGACCTCAACATGTTTCGAAAGACGTTCTATTTCTGTTCGATAGATCATTTTGCTTAATTTGGCTATATTTCTAGTTGCCAGGAGAGAATGTGCGACATATCGGAAAGTTACTAGCATGTAAATCGTTACGTGTGCCATGTGTGCATATTTGGAACATGATCGATCCGTGAATGTCACCTTGGGTTATGAGTGAACAAAATGGCGGACACAATGTTAGTTAGTAATTTGTTTACGTGATTTCTAAAGGAGAAATCGGATTCTTGTAGAATGTAGCCATTCGTGTTTGTGAGAGTATTGGACGCACAGAGAGCGCACGTATAATGAATATGCACATGCCAGGTGTACCTCCATTCTACACACAATCAATTCGTATGTAGTCGTATTCGGTATAGACGTCTACTGTGCAGGACACTCTTGCCTCGGCGAACCAGAAAACTAAAGTAAGCATTTCGCTCTACATACACCTACGCTAAAGACGAAACGTGTAAGCAGCACGTTTAATATACGTAAAATAATATTGAAATGGGTGTGTCGATATGCCTGTAAATGTGTCCATTCGAAGTGCAAGCACAATATTTATTGAATAACTCTCGCGAGCAAACACGCGACTAACGCGAACTTATTTGAGAGTATAGAACTTAATAGTTTCATTTTTTCTCCCGCGTTCGCGCGAAAGCTGAATGCGGATAGTGACTGACATATAATTAGCAAAAACTCCTGTAATAGAATTTCATGAGCCCCAAAATCAACGTTGTTTTACGTCAGTCTCCGTAGCAGTTAACAGATTTATCTGCTAGGAGTTTGGTTATTGCTTCATAGCAAGCCCGTATGTTTGTTTGTTTTTCTATCGGTCTGTTAGTCTGTCACCGCAGCGCACATTTTATGCTATGAATTGTAGATTTAAGCCCTAAACAGATGTTTTACGATAAAGACAGATAGAGAGGGAGAAACATGCAAGGGGCAGAGATGGGGAGAAGATGACAGCGAAAAATAGTTAGAGCGAGAGAGAGAGAGAGAGAGAGAGAGAGAGAGAGAGAGATGAGAGAGAGAGAGAGAGAGAGAAGAAAGAAGAAGGGAAAGAAAGAAAGAAAGAAAAGACCAAAAAAGAGAAGAAAGATAGATAGATAGATAGATAGCATAGCATAGATAGATAGGATAGATAGAGATAGATAGATAGATATGATAGCATAGATAGATAGTATAGAATAGATAGATAGCGTAGGTAGGTAGGTAGGTAGGTAGGTTAGGTATGTATGTATGTATGTATGTAGGTCAGGTAGGTAGGTCGAGGTAGGTAGGTAGGAGTAGGTAGGTAGGTAGCGTAGGGTTAGGTAGCGTAGGTAGGTAGGTAGGGTAGGTAGGTACGGTAGGTAGGGTAGGTAGGTAGGTAGGGGTAGGGTTAGGTACGGTAGCGTAGGCTAGGTAGCGTATGTAGGTAAGTAGGTAGGTACAGTAGATAGGAGAGAGAGGCAGAGAGAGAGGAGAGAGAGAGAAGAGCAGATAGAGAGAGAAAGAGAGAGAGAGAGAGAGAGAGAAAGAGAGAGAAATAGAGAGCGCGACGGAGTGGGGGCAGGCGAGAAATAAGAGACTAGCCTGTCCGTGTCTCTGTACATAATCTGGCCGTCAATTCGTAAGCTGCAATAATCTTCGGATACTTTAGCTAGTCTAGGCTATATAGGCAAGCTCCAGCACAACGGACACGTGTATTCTCTCCCCATATCATAGACTGACGTCCAAAGCGTCCCTTGTTGTTAAACTCGCAGCAAATTTCCATCGCTTACAGTAGTAGTCCTGACGGAAGACGCGTAAATGCCAAAGCGTCGTATATAATCGAAGGCCGCCTTTCGGCGTTATTTTTCGCATCCACTGAGTTGGAGGCCGTACCGAATTCTAGTGTAGGGTTTAGAAGCAAAAACACAGCGCCGAAACATTCGTCATACGGAAGCACACTCACTGTGTCGAAAAGAGAAAGATGGTCTGAGCCGCCAGAATGGTAAAGGAACTTGATATTGAGCGGTGCGTGTTGCGCTTGTGCCTGAAAGGAAAACGAACGAGAGAAAATCGGAACGGCGTAACAGCCTAAACAACTAATGTCCTGTAATCCTTGATATGTTAAGCGTGACTACTTCGCACAGGCTGATTGTTCTGTCGTGGCATTAACGCAGCACTTACACGTAGCGCTTATACGCGAGTACGTGTGTGTAGTCTGTAGGCGTGTGTGCCCTATTTGACGCAGTGTCGTGAACGCGTACGTGCAGAGGTACGTGGTTTGCGGGTGCGGTGGGTGCATGGCATGCGTGCGTGTGTGTGTCTGTGGATGTGTTTTAAAAAAATGAGAATCGCCATGAGTGGCCACGTCGTTTGCGCGTATGTGTGTGGTGTGTGCGCACGTTTTGCGCGTTAATGTGTGTGCGCTGTGTGCGCCACGCGTACGAACGCGCATGTGCGCGCGACGTGACGTTTGTGTTGAACGAATTACTTTAAAATTTAAAATTTAAATTTTAAACTTTAAAATTTACAACATTTACTGGCGCATCGTTTACCTCGAATTTAGGGGACTGTATTTCAATAAAGTTTTAAATGACATAAACTTCCTGGCCAATATAAGAACGCGTACAACCGAGAGCGTGAATAACGCATGTGCTATAGTTTAGGTTTACGGTAAAATTGAATCATCCTATAGCATACATCTGGCGGCGATATCCACATAAAAATATAAAGAAATTGCGACCTTATTGAGACACGAAGATGAGTCAAGTTAATTCTCTCAGTTATAATTAATCGAGTTTATAAATTGCTACGCCAAACTGTGCAGTGATTATATGCAATTTAACATTGCACGCCTCTGCACTGCAGTATACCGACTACGTTGCTTATAGTTGTTGTGCTTTATGTGTGTATGATCTGTTTCGTTAATTATTTTCCTGCAGCGGACTGCCCGTGCGATATGCTGAAAATAGAAAAAAGTTTTAGCATAAAGTCACTTGAAGAACAGATGGCACAGCCCAAGAAAGTTGAAAAACAATCAGATCTACGCAAATCGTATCGTGTGAGTCTATATTGCAGGTGCAAGCTGGTGACGATAATGTTCATTCGTGGTAGATTCTCTTTCGTAAAGTATGCACAATTAATGCGGTGTTGGCAGTAGACATGTTTAGATATCATGTTTTTGTCTTTCTGGCCTCCGATGCGATTGCGATAGATCCGTTTTAAAATATTACGCGTTGTGTTTCTTGCCGCTGATATCCTGTGAAAATTATACTATTATCTTGACATAGTATCATGTGAGGTGAACATTTATGACGCGGAGATGCTGTGTGCATTAAACTGTGTGCGACCGCACACGTATAATAATACAATAGAATTTTTATTAGTTAATATATATAATAATGTAATAATAATATATAATTAATTAATAATAATAATTAAAAAATAATAATAACTATACATAAGAGGCAATAATGTACTTCCTGCCTTGAAGTTTTGCCCATGATATATTTTCAGGTATATAAGCGCATATCGGTTATCTAAGTGTTCATCTATCTTTTAGTTGGTGTCAGTAAGAAAACTTAATTTTAGCATCGAAAATCCTAAATCGTGTACAGGCGCGCGAGTACAGAGCAAATAGAAAGTAGAAAAACTAGGAAAAGGAAAAACCGAAAACATTTAACCGGCGAGTCAATCCGATGCATTGTGCAAGATTGAAAACAACTGCTGCTGCATAAGCTGCCGGCATGGATATGGACGACTTAGAGAGCGGGTGTAGGTGCGCGGGAGGTAGCTTCACTTGGCGTGTGTTGTACAAGTGCGCGGGTGGCGGATTCGTGTTTGGTGCTCGCGGTAGTAGCAGTAGCAGCAGTAGCAGCAGCAGCAGCAGCGTAGCAGCAGTAGCCAGCAATCTCAGCTTCATGCTGCGCCCTGTACATCTCAGTTCAATGCTCGACGCTTGCGTGGCAGGTGCGTGCGACATAACTGCTTCCGTCATGAGTCGTCGTTCGCTGACGTTCTCATTTACATGTCGCTAGCCGGGCGGAAAGAATTGTCGTTTCACAGGGTCAAGCGATAACCTGAAGGTTCGAGCAGGGTGAGGCCGTACACTGCACACGCACAGCCACACGTCACACACACATCTACCACACACACGACACACCACACACATACACAGGACCACACACACACCGCGCAGCACGACGCACAAACACAAACATACACACACAGCACACATCACCACACACACACACACAGCAGCACACGCACACACACACACACAGCGCACGTAGGCGCACACACAAACATACACACACACGACAGCACACACACACACATTACACACATGCACACATCGTCTAACACCATCATCACACATGCATGCTCAGCACGCAACGCACACACACATAATACACACTTACACACACACCCTTCAGCACACACACACACACTCACACACACTCAAACACAGCACACAACGCACACACAACACACACACACACACAACAGCACACAAGCTTACTTCACTGCACATATCCCTACATCTATCTATCATCATCCACTACTCGCAGGCTGTCCGCATCTCACTTAATATTATTCTATTCTTATTCATCTTACACACACACGGCACACACACAACCACACAACCTTACACATCCACTACATCCCATCTTCTCTACTCACTATCTAATCACTAATCACACTATCACACTCAACATGGTGGCATGCATCATCATCTTTATACATATACGCACTCAGTCTACAGTTTACACGTACGTATCAGCTCATCACGATCTTACCACACAACACACACACACACACACACACGCAGTAATTTCTCGGCGCCGCGCGGCGGTCGAGGTCACAATCTCAGTCATATAGCAAGCGCGGTACTACCACGCAGAAGACGACGTTAATTAAAAGCCAATTTCTACTCTATATACGTCTTCGACGAACTCTCTCGCTTTAGAAGTGTCTGCACACTCGGTGTGGCACAGCAGTACCTTCGCACGCGGCTCGGCTGGGTAATTTAATTATTACCGCAGAGCTATATGATTGACTGAAGCATAGTGTGAGCTGACAACTGCTGCCCTGTTCCAGACTCAACATCAACACTCATTGTTCCTATTGCTTCTAATTCGTTCTTACCTTTCCGCACTAAATAAACGACGGCACAGCGCGAACTGCGCGCCGGTCACTCTTAATCGACAATCATGTTACCTCTGCTTTATCATCTATAATAGCAGAGTAAGGGTGCTGAAGGGCCATGTACATATCAGAGAGCATGCTCGTGACAACTCACGCTCGTGGGCTATACAGAGCAGCAAGGCGACGAGCGGAGGCGCGAAGAGGAAGGGCAGGCAGGCGGCGGGCTCGTTGGAGTGAGCCCAACGACGGAACGAGAGCGTGCCGACGAGAACAAAGAGCAGTGAGCAGAGAACGCGCGCTCGCTCCATGTGGTAGAGATGAGCAGACGAGCGAAAACGAAGAGCAGAGATGGTAGAGAGAGAAAACGAGCAGAAGAGAGAGAGTCAGAGCTTCGCTGATCAAGAATGGCGACTAAAGAGCGACCAGAAAACAAGCGCAGGGCAAAGGAAACGAGAGAGAGAGCGCCGCGCGCGAGAGCACGCCGCAGAGACAACTGTACCGGAGAGAGAGAGAGAGAGAGGAGAGAGAGAGAGACCGAGGACGAGAGACGAGAGGTGACGAGAAAGATATGATCTATAGAGGAGACGCAGAGAGCGAACCACGAGCGAAGAAACAGCAGAGCAGAGAGAGGAGAGAGAGAGAGCAGCAGTCAGAGCGACGAAGAGATAGAGACGAGAGATGAAGGGCAGCGACCGTGCTGGGTGACATCACCTACACTGCGTGGTATAACAGTACAATTCAGCCAACTCTTCTAACATAACACCTGTGTTGAAACACGACCGCGAGAGCGGCAGACAACGAACGCGACAAAACTAATGTGGCCATTATCATCAGCCGCCGGACATAACACGGGCGTCGTGTACACACGCTCGAAGCGAACACTTATTCCCGTCTCTCACACACACTACTCTTCTGCTGAATTCACCCTTTCTGTCATATTTTGAGCCGTTTATGCAGCGCGCTGTGATGGCAATGACCCGCCTCTAACTGTGGAGGGTTTTTTCTACGACTGACACTATGTAATATTCATTATACAAACGCTGTAAAAACTATCAGACTATATATATATTACTTAAGATATACTATTATATCATATAGATGAGAGAGAAGAGAGAGAGGAGAAGAGCAGAGAGAGAGAGAGAGAGCAGTAAGAGAAAGACGAGAGAGAAGAGAGAGACTCTGGTTGTGTGTCGCACCAGAGAGAGATGAGAGAGAGCGGGGACGAGGACGGAGAGATGACGCAGAGAGAGAGAGAGTCGAGATGAGACGACACGAGACAGAGAGAAGAGAGCAGACGAGACAAGAGAGAGCAGAGAGACCGAGAGAGAGAGAGAGAGCACGAGAGAGAGAGAGAGAGAGCGAGCAGAGGAGATGATGAAGAGTCGAGAGAGACGAGAGAGACGAGAGAGAGACAGACAAGAGAGACGACGAGAGGTAGAGAGGAGACGAGAGTAATGAGCAGACGAGACAGACGACAGCAGAGAGAGACCTGGTTAAACAGAGAGAGAGGAGCGAGGAGAGACGAGACGGTGAGAGAGAGAGAAAGACAGCAGAGAGAGGACAGCACGAGAGAGAGAGAGAGAGAGAGACGAGAGAGACGATGCCAGAGATAGATGAACTGAGAGATTGAGACTCCTGTCTAGAAACAGCAAGAAGACCGTAGAGAGACCAGCTCCAGAAAGAGAGAACACGACCGCAGAGAGCACAGGAGAGAGAGCAATTGAGCACGTCAGACGAGAGACGAAGCAGAGAGAGAGAGGACGTCGACGAGACGCACCGAGACGCAGATACGAGCAGAGAGCAGACGAGATCGTAGAGACGACGCACGACGACAGGATCCTATCTGTATACGCACTCCCTGCCTTGATACCTATACCATTCCTGTCCCCCCACCGCTGGTACTCGGATATTCTCACATGTGACCTCTATATACCTCACATTTATACGGTCAGCCTCTCCCTGTCATATTGAAAGAAAGCTGCAAAGAAAGCGAGAGAACTAGAGAAGCAGCCAGAACACTTGGAGACAGAAAGAGCCTAACGAGCCGTCAGGGGGAGGGAGCACGGACGGAAGCAACAGAACGAGAGACGAGCGCGAGAACGAAACGGACGACCAGGCCGAGACTAGGAAGAGGAGAGAGAGACGATCGAGAGATGAGAAGAGAGAGAGAGAGAGACGACGCACCGAGAGTAGAGACCGAGAGAAGAAAAACGGTGCAGCGAGATAGAAGAGAGCAAGGAGAGCGCGTGGGAGACCAACGAAAAAGAGAAGAGGAGAGAGGCTCACGAGCAGAGCAGACACGACAGACCAGACAGACAGACAGAGAGAAAGTGAGAGACGAGGGATGAAGAAAGAGGGTAAGGAGAAGGGAAGGGAAAGAGGAGAAGAAAGAGAACGGAGGTAGTATGGAGATTGGAAGGGGAGAGATGGAGAGAGGGGAAGAAAAAGGAAGAGAGGAGGAGGGAACAACGAGGCAAGCCTCAATACTTGTTTCAATTAAAATAATCACTGTACGTGCCATTTCTGCTATGCCTGCCTCTTCTAGGATGAGTAGGTGACGACGCTATACGGTGAATGCGGTGCACTTCTCCGAGATTTCTTAATTATTGAGATTCTTAATTATTCACGTAACATAATGCTGTCGATTTAATTACACGTATTAGCGGACATGTAGTGTTAAATATCGCACGGAAAGTTCACGCTAGCCGCCGAAGACACGTTCCCATTGTGCGCGCACATAGTATGAACGCATAATAGACATTTGAACGCAGATAGGATTTGTTTATGATAAAAATATACACTAGTTTTCATACAGCCGCCTATATATCTACCAGGAGTGAATAATAATAGATTAATTATTTTTATTATTTAGAATTATTTTAATTTTATTCTTATAGATATAGATCTATTATTATTCACTCTTCTATCTACTGATAGGTTGTTGATTATATGTTCGTGTAGATGGCGCTACGTGCACGCGTTAGTTGATCCCCATGGATGGCGGCGACTGCTCGTTCTCTACTGTTCACAACCTTAGTATTTGTTTACGGCCGTTTACTGCCGTCAATCTTCAGCATTAGCTGCACTTAAAAGCGAGAATGTTTTGCATGTTAAAAAAGCGCACACATGCTATTCGCTGTCTAAACGTATGCGCGTATGAGTGTATTTATTGAGATAGATGCACGTATACGTTGCGAGTAAGTGTAGGAAGAGCAAGCCCGTGGCGATGGTCTGGTCATGCTCACGCTCGATAAATTATGCTATATATCAGTAATAACTTGACTTGCACGCACGTGCGCGCCGCTTATGTAAGCAGTGCGTTGGTATATAATCACACGTGCATGCAGCCACCATCTTCGCCATCCTTTCTTCACCATCCTCTCTTCACCATCACTCATCTTCTGTAAAATCCGATGAAAAATACTCGTAAAGGTTTTCGTGCTCGTTTCCTTTTAGGCGAAACTCGCGCCCACATAAAAACGGGAAGAACTTCATTGGTACGCTCACTACGCATACCCAATTTTTATAAGAATTCATCTGGTAATTGCCATGTACTGATTCCGTGCCAAGGACCGTGTAAATGTGTAGGAATGTAGAATGTAGTGATGGAAATGTGTGCATGTAGTGATGGAATAGCTATTCCTGACGTTTTTCCTGATTAAAGTTACATTAGAACTCCGCCAGAGTGCACACACGGCGTCAGCAGTTCAGAGCCGTATATAAAGAATCTATCAATATATAAGAGTCTATATATACGGCTCTGCAGCAGTTTTGCCAATGTCGCTTCTTGAACAAAAGAAATTCGAAACGCGAACCTTTGAACGTACGGCTCAACGTAAGCACATGATTCTGTATTTTTTATAAACTCATTTGATTCGATAATACCACGGGAGCTCGTTAAAGGTGTACGTGCGTAGGTTTGTGATCTTTTGTTGCACAGATGTTGCACACAAGGTAAAATAAATTAACGGTGAAAAAATAATAAACGTATAAATCGTGTATGATTGTGAGGTTCGTGTGACGTCTGTGTCACGTGACGGTCAATGACGGAATATTCCTAATCTCGGTACTAAACCCACACAGCGCTTTTTTCAGGATGACACTGATTTTCAATCGCACAAAATGGCGCGCTCTTGGGATTTCATTTACGCTGACACCGAGTATGGCGGTTGCCATGGTGATTTAAGTCAAGTTATTCAAGGCTACTTCCACGACAGTATTGCCATGAAATATTTCACATTTTCCTAAAAAAATAACGACAGGGAAATGTGTGTAAAGAAAATGATTTTGACGAATATAAAAAAACAGATGAAAAAAGAGTGGGGAAAAAACGAAGGGAGGTGGGAGCAGGCGAGAAATAAGAGAAGCCTGTCCGTGTCTCTGTAATACATCTGCCGTCAGTTCTAAGCTGAAATAATCTTCGGATACTAGTAGCTCTAGCTATATAGCAAGCTCCAGCACACGACACGTGTATTCTCTCCCCATATCATAGACTGACTCCAAACGTCCCTGTTGTTAAACTCGCGCAATTTCCAATCGCTTACAGTAGTCAGTCTGACGGAAGCGCGTAAATGCCAAAGCGTGTATATAATGAAGCCGCTTCGCGTTATTTTCGCATGCCACTTGAGTTGAGCCGTACCGAATTCTAGTGTAGGGTTAAGAAGAAAACACAGCGCCGCACAACATTCGTCAGCGGAAGCAAGCACTCACCTGTCAAAAGAGAAAGATGGTTGAGCGCAGAATGGTAAAGGAACTATATTGAGGGTCGGTTTCGCTTGTGCCTGAAAGGAAAACGAACGAGCAGAAAATTCGAACGCGTAACAGCCTAAACAACTATGTCTGTAATCCTCGAATGTAAGCGTGATATTCGCACAGGCTGATGTTCTGTCGTGCATAAACGCACACTTACACGTACGCTTACGCGAGTACGTGTGTGTGTCTGTAGGCGTGTGCCTATTTGAACGCGTGTGTGAACGCGTACGTGCATGAGGTACGTGCGTTTGCGGGTGCGTGGGTGCATGCATGCGTGCGTGTGTGTGTCTGTGGATGTGTATGAGATCGCATGAGTGCACGTTTGCGCGTATGTGTGTGCGTGTGTGCGCACGTTTGCGCGTATGTGTGTGCGTGTGTGCGCACGTACGAACGCGCATGTGCGCGCGTGCACGTTTGTGTAACGATTACTTTACAAAATTTAAAATTTAAAATTTAAAAACTTTAAAATTTACAACATTTACTGGCCCATGTTTACCTCGAATTTAGCGACTGTATTTCAATAAAGTTTTAAATGACATAAACTCGTGGCAAATAAGAACGCGTACAACCCGAGGGTGAATAACGCATGTGCTATAGTTTAAGGTTTACGGTAAAATTGAATCATCAATAGCATACATCTGGGGCGATATCCCATAAAATATAAAAATTGGCGACCTTATTAGAACACGAAGATTGAGTTCAAGTTATTCTCCAGTTATAATAATCGAGTTATAAATTCTACGCAAACCTGTGCAGTTGATTATGCAATTTAAATTGCACGCCTCTGCACTGCAGTATACCGACTACGTTGCGTATAGTTGTGTGCTTTATGTGTGTATGATCTGTTCGTATATATTTCCTGCAGCGTGACTGCCCGTGCGATATGTGAAATAGAAAAAAGTGTTTACATAAAGTCACTTGAAGAACAGATGCAACAGCAAGAAAGTGAAAAACAATCAGATCTACGAAATCTATCGTGTGAGTTATATTGCAGGTGCAGCTGGTGACAATTTCATTCGTGTAATTCTCTTCGTAACGTATGCACAATAATGCGTGTGGCAGTAGACATGTTTAGATATCATGTTTTGTCTTTCTGCCTCCGATAGCGATTTGCGATAGATCCTTTAAATATTACGCGTTGTGTTTCTTCCGCTGATATCCTGTGAAATTATACTATTATACTGAAATATATCATTGAGGTGAACATTTATGACGCGGATGATGCTGTGTGCATAAACTGTGTGCGACCGCACACGTATAATAATACAATAATTTTATTAGTAATAATAATAATAATTAATAATAATAATAATTAATAATAATAATAATAATAATAATAATATACATAAGAGCAATATACTTCTCCTTGATAGTTTTGCCCCATGATATATTTTCAGGTATATAAGCGCATATCGGTTATCTAGTGTTCATCTATCTTTAGTTGGTGTCAGTAAGAAAACCTTAATTTAGCATCAAATCCTAAATCGTACAGGCGCGCGAGTACAGAGCAAATAGAAAGTAGAAAATAAGGAAAAACCGAAAACATTTAACCGGCGAGTCAATCCGATGCCATTGTGAAGATTGAAAACAACTGCTGCTCAATAGCTGCCGGCAGGAATGGCAGACATTAGAGAGAGGGTGTAGGTGGCGGGAGGTGACTTACACTTTGGCGTGTTTGTACAAGTGCGCGGGTGGCGGGATCGTGTTTGGTGGCTGCGGTAGTAGCAGTAGCAGCAGTAGCAGCAGCAGCAGCAGTAGCAGCAGTAGCAGCCAATCTCAGCTTCATGCTCGCCCTGTACAATCTCAGTTCAATCTCACGCGCGTGCAGGTGCGTGCGACATAACTGCTTCCGTCATGACGTCGTCGTTCGCTGACGTTCTCATTTACAATTGTCGCTAGCGGCGGAAAGAAATTGTCGTTTCACAGGTCAGCGATAACGTGACAAGTCGAGCGAGGCGACACGCACACGCACCCACACGCACACACACACACACACACACACACACACACACACACACACGCACGCACGCACACACAAACATACATACACACTTACACACACAACACATTACACATTCTATGTCTATCTCGTCTATCTATCATCCTAGTTTCATCACCACATGGGTGTCATTGCTCACACACGCACGCACGCACACACACATACTACACACTTACACACACACTTACACACACACACCACACACACACTCACACACACACGCACACACAACACACACACACACACAACAGCACACAAGCTTACTTCACTGCACATATCCCTACATCTATCTATCATCATCCACTACTCGCAGGCTGTCCGCATCTCACTTAATATTATTCTATTCTTATTCATCTTACACACACACGGCACACACACAACCACACAACCTTACACATCCACTACATCCCATCTTCTCTACTCACTATCTAATCACTAATCACACTATCACACTCAACATGGTGGCATGCATCATCATCTTTATACATATACGCACTCAGTCTACAGTTTACACGTACGTATCAGCTCATCACGATCTTACCACACAACACACACACACACACACACACGCAGTAATTTCTCGGCGCCGCGCGGCGGTCGAGGTCACAATCTCAGTCATATAGCAAGCGCGGTACTACCACGCAGAAGACGACGTTAATTAAAAGCCAATTTCTACTCTATATACGTCTTCGACGAACTCTCTCGCTTTAGAAGTGTCTGCACACTCGGTGTGGCACAGCAGTACCTTCGCACGCGGCTCGGCTGGGTAATTTAATTATTACCGCAGAGCTATATGATTGACTGAAGCATAGTGTGAGCTGACAACTGCTGCCCTGTTCCAGACTCAACATCAACACTCATTGTTCCTATTGCTTCTAATTCGTTCTTACCTTTCCGCACTAAATAAACGACGGCACAGCGCGAACTGCGCGCCGGTCACTCTTAATCGACAATCATGTTACCTCTGCTTTATCATCTATAATAGCAGAGTAAGGGTGCTGAAGGGCCATGTACATATCAGAGAGCATGCTCGTGACAACTCACGCTCGTGGGCTATACAGAGCAGCAAGGCGACGAGCGGAGGCGCGAAGAGGAAGGGCAGGCAGGCGGCGGGCTCGTTGGAGTGAGCCCAACGACGGAACGAGAGCGTGCCGACGAGAACAAAGAGCAGTGAGCAGAGAACGCGCGCTCGCTCCATGTGGTAGAGATGAGCAGACGAGCGAAAACGAAGAGCAGAGATGGTAGAGAGAGAAAACGAGCAGAAGAGAGAGAGTCAGAGCTTCGCTGATCAAGAATGGCGACTAAAGAGCGACCAGAAAACAAGCGCAGGGCAAAGGAAACGAGAGAGAGAGCGCCGCGCGCGAGAGCACGCCGCAGAGACAACTGTACCGGAGAGAGAGAGAGAGAGAGGAGAGAGAGAGAGACCGAGGACGAGAGACGAGAGGTGACGAGAAAGATATGATCTATAGAGGAGACGCAGAGAGCGAACCACGAGCGAAGAAACAGCAGAGCAGAGAGAGGAGAGAGAGAGAGCAGCAGTCAGAGCGACGAAGAGATAGAGACGAGAGATGAAGGGCAGCGACCGTGCTGGGTGACATCACCTACACTGCGTGGTATAACAGTACAATTCAGCCAACTCTTCTAACATAACACCTGTGTTGAAACACGACCGCGAGAGCGGCAGACAACGAACGCGACAAAACTAATGTGGCCATTATCATCAGCCGCCGGACATAACACGGGCGTCGTGTACACACGCTCGAAGCGAACACTTATTCCCGTCTCTCACACACACTACTCTTCTGCTGAATTCACCCTTTCTGTCATATTTTGAGCCGTTTATGCAGCGCGCTGTGATGGCAATGACCCGCCTCTAACTGTGGAGGGTTTTTTCTACGACTGACACTATGTAATATTCATTATACAAACGCTGTAAAAACTATCAGACTATATATATATTACTTAAGATATACTATTATATCATATAGATGAGAGAGAAGAGAGAGAGGAGAAGAGCAGAGAGAGAGAGAGAGAGCAGTAAGAGAAAGACGAGAGAGAAGAGAGAGACTCTGGTTGTGTGTCGCACCAGAGAGAGATGAGAGAGAGCGGGGACGAGGACGGAGAGATGACGCAGAGAGAGAGAGAGTCGAGATGAGACGACACGAGACAGAGAGAAGAGAGCAGACGAGACAAGAGAGAGCAGAGAGACCGAGAGAGAGAGAGAGAGCACGAGAGAGAGAGAGAGAGAGCGAGCAGAGGAGATGATGAAGAGTCGAGAGAGACGAGAGAGACGAGAGAGAGACAGACAAGAGAGACGACGAGAGGTAGAGAGGAGACGAGAGTAATGAGCAGACGAGACAGACGACAGCAGAGAGAGACCTGGTTAAACAGAGAGAGAGGAGCGAGGAGAGACGAGACGGTGAGAGAGAGAGAAAGACAGCAGAGAGAGGACAGCACGAGAGAGAGAGAGAGAGAGAGACGAGAGAGACGATGCCAGAGATAGATGAACTGAGAGATTGAGACTCCTGTCTAGAAACAGCAAGAAGACCGTAGAGAGACCAGCTCCAGAAAGAGAGAACACGACCGCAGAGAGCACAGGAGAGAGAGCAATTGAGCACGTCAGACGAGAGACGAAGCAGAGAGAGAGAGGACGTCGACGAGACGCACCGAGACGCAGATACGAGCAGAGAGCAGACGAGATCGTAGAGACGACGCACGACGACAGGATCCTATCTGTATACGCACTCCCTGCCTTGATACCTATACCATTCCTGTCCCCCCACCGCTGGTACTCGGATATTCTCACATGTGACCTCTATATACCTCACATTTATACGGTCAGCCTTCCCTGTGCACTATCGAAAGAAAGCTGCAAAAGAAGAAGCGAGAGAACTAGAGAAGCAGCCAGAACACTTGGAGACAGAAAGAGCCTAACGAGCCGTCAGGGGGAGGGAGCACGGACGGAAGCAACAGAACGAGAGACGAGCGCGAGAACGAAACGGACGACCAGGCCGAGACTAGGAAGAGGAGAGAGAGACGATCGAGAGATGAGAAGAGAGAGAGAGAGAGACGACGCACCGAGAGTAGAGACCGAGAGAAGAAAAACGGTGCAGCGAGATAGAAGAGAGCAAGGAGAGCGCGTGGGAGACCAACGAAAAAGAGAAGAGGAGAGAGGCTCACGAGCAGAGCAGACACGACAGACCAGAGAGAAAGTGATGAGACGCAGGGACTGAAGAAAGAGGTAAGGGAGAAGGGAAGCCGAAAGAGCGAGAAGAAGAGACGAGGTAGTATGGAGATTTGGAAGGGGAGAGATGGAGAGAGGGAGAAACAGGAAGAGAGTGAGCGAGAACAACGAGCGACAGCTCATCAATACTTTGTTTCAATTAAAATAATCACCTTCACGCTGCCATTTCTGCTATGCCTGCCTCTCTCTAGCGATGAGTAGGTGACGAGCTTATACGCGTGAAGTGCGGTGCACTTCCTCGCAGATTTTCCATTAACTCTACTGGCAGATTCCTTCACATTATCACGCCTAACCCATCTGCTGTTCCGACTTTACATTACAGTATTACTGCGGGAACATGTAGCTGTTAAACTATTCGCCACGAAAGGTTCCACGCTAGCGCCGCCAGACACGTTCCATCCTGTCGCGCGCACATAGCTATCGAAGCTACTCAGACATCTTGACGCCAGATAGGATTTGTTATGATAAAAATAATACCTCAGTTTTCCATACAGCCACGGCCCTACTATATGCCAGGAGTGATAATAATCAGCATCTAATTCTTTTTATTATTTAAGAATTACTTTTAATTTTACTTCTTATAGAATACTACGATCTACATTATTACTTCCACTCCTTCCTAGTCTCACTCGATAGCGTTGCTTGGATCGTATCACTGTTCGTGTACAATGCGCTACGTGCCACCGCGTACCGTTGATCCCCCATGATAGGCGGCGACTGCTCGGCTTCATCTCAACTGCTTCACAACCTTAGTATTTGTTCTACGGCCGTTTACTGCCGTCAATCTCGCATTAGCTGCACTTAAAACGCGAGAATGTTTTGCATGCTTAAAAAGCGCACACATGCTTATTTCGCGACTCTAAACGTATGCGCGGTATGACGTGTACTTTATTGAGATAGTCGCACCGCTATACGTGCGAGTCACCCGTGTAGGAAGAGCTGCAAGCCG
>NW_014577384.1:173564-176064 GCF_000485595.1 Priapulus caudatus
CTTCCTAGTTGTAGACAGATCAGGGATCCTTCCTAGTTGTAGACAGATCAGGGATCCTTCCTAGTTGTAGACAGATCGGGGAAGCTTCCAATTTGTAGACAGATCAGGAATCCTTCCTAGCCGTAGACAGATCGGGGAAGCTTCCAATTTGTAGACAGATCAGGGATCCTTCCTAGATGTATACAGATCAGGGATCCTTCCTAGCTGTAGACAGATCAGGGATCCTTCCTAGCTGTATACAGATCAGGGATCCTTCCTAGTTGTAGACAGATCAGGAATCCTTCCTAGCCGTAGACAGATCGGGGAGGCTTCCTAGCTGTAGACAGACCACCTGGTTGTAGACTGACGTTGCGGCCACGCGGTCAGCCGAACGACCGGAGGGACGCCCCTGCATGCGTGCAGCCCCGCCCCCATTACACTGTTTGTTGACTCAGGGTCACTCCTGCCCGCGCTAGAAACCTTAGAATTAGAGTGAATCGCCGTTGGGAAGCTAGCGTACCGACCCAGGGCGATGGCGGGGGGCGAGGGACCGTCTAATCATTTAGACATGATCGCGATGTAATGACGGGTGATATTAGTACGATAGCGCCTCAATGTTTCTCGCATCAGTGCCGTTACAATACGCCTGCACTGATATCATTCCTCTACTTACCGCATCAGTACCATTCCCCTGCTTCCTGCATCGATACCATTCCCCTGCTTCCCGCATCAGTATCATTTCGTTTCTTTATGCATCAGTACCATTCTATTTCTTTACGCAATAGTAGTATTTTGCTGTTTTGGGCAATAGTAGCATTTTGCTGCTTTAAGGGATTTCTGGCGTCTGTTTTTGCTCTCGCGATCCGTAACTCATTCGAGAGAATACACCAGCAGCTGATAGCTATTCGTCTTTTACGAGTGAGGAAGAGGAGCATACAGCAGAGAAGGGATTGAGGAAGAGGATAAGGTGGAGAGGAATTTAATGATAAACACATAAACAAGGAGAGAACGCTATGGACAGGCAGCCAGATAGACAAACAGACAGACAGATAAAAGGAAAGAATGAAAAAATATAGACGAGTGAGATAGAGGGGGCAAGAGAGAGAAAGAGAGAGTGAAAGAGAGAGAGAGAGAGAGAGAGAGAGGGAGGGGGAGGGGAGCATGGAAGAGAGCGAGAGTACGATATAGCAGAAGCGTGTTTGTGAAAGCGCAAAAGAATATTTGAGAGCGAGAACCAGAGACAGCGAGAGAATGAGAGAGAGAGAGAGAGAGAGAGAGAGAGAGAGAGAGAGAGAGAGAGGGATGGGAACGTGGAAACTTAGAGACCAGATACGCTAATAGCGTAACAGTGAAAGAAGTTCAGAATGGCTTCGTGCCAGCATTATACATGCAAGCTGCTACTCCCGATCGCGTGAAAGCTCGTGTTATATACCCTAGAACAGCCGCTTCTCTCTACCCTGCTGCCAGCAACCCCTTTCCGCTCCCCTCCGACAGACGGTTGCTCTATACTGCAGCGAACAGCGTTAGACGTGATCATGATACTCGTGTGGTACGGAAGCTGTGCCAACATCACATCAAATCGGCATAGGCGATCCCCGGCGTGCTCGCCCGCGTGTGTGTCAGCGTGAATCTCGGAATCTGAAGCCGGCTTGCATCACTCCCCGCGCACGCACCGGGGTTGTGAACGCGCGCGCGCACTACTGCTACAGACATCAAACGCTGCGTCGTCGTTGCCTCTCGAATGGATACCTCCTCCCCCGTGGCGCGCTTCTTCTTCTTCTTCTTCTTCTTCTTCTTCTTCTTCTTCTCTTGCATCTTTCGGCTTTCTCGTGAGGGCTTCAGTGCACCAGCCTCTCGCGCGTGAGGTGTGTCTCTCTCTGTGTGCGCGCGCGGTATCTTCTCCACGCGGTGTTTCTCCTCTCGTTGAACGCGGGAGAAGGAACCCAGCGATGCGCGTCGTTGGGCCGCGGCTGTGATGGGAAGAAGCAAGTCGAAGAAGAGGAACCAGACGAACCCTGCTGCTCACGAGATGTTTCACACGAAATACGGTGGCATGCACTGCTACATGGAAGGCAGTCAGCAGCATGCGGTGCCAGAGACAGGTGACTATAGCTCTCTCTCTCTCTCTCTCTCTCTCTCTCTCTCTCTCTCTCTCTCTCTCTCTCTCTCTCTCTCTCTCTCTCTCTCTCTCTCTACTCTCCTTCTCAACCGTCCCCACCCCGTGTCCGTCCCCGTTTATGGACCGCCTTCCTTGGTATTTTCATCCTCCCAATATCCATCCTCTCCTCTGTATCGTCATCCGGTCCCATTTTGCGCATCCTCCTTCACTTTTCTCTGTCTCCTCTGTTCCCCTCTCCGTCTCTTCCTCTGTTCCCCCCTTCGTCTCATGATTTGTCTCCGTCTGCAACTCATCCTTCCTTTCTTTTTCGTCTCCTCCTTCATTATCTTCCCGTTCTTACCCATCCACCCTTCTCTATTCCCGTCTTCCCCGAACGTCCACCCCCACATTACTCCCTTACCG
>NW_014577384.1:185296-190515 GCF_000485595.1 Priapulus caudatus
CGTACACGCGTTTATGTGCGCGCACGCGTGTATGTGCGCGCATGCGTGTATATGCGCGCACGCGTGTATGTGCGCGCACGCGTGTACGTGCACACATGCGTGTATGTGCACGCATGCGTGTGTGTGCGCGCACGCGTGTATGTGCGTGTGCGAGCGCGCATGCGTGTACGTGCGGGCATGAGCGCGCATGCGTGTACGTGCACGCACGCGTGTATTTGTGCGAACGCGTGCGGTCATGTGCATCTGTGTACGGAAGATACGTACACTCACGTACACCTGTTGTACACGGGGAAGGTACACGCGTGCGCGCACGTACACGCGCACGTGCGCATGAGGAGGAGGTCGGCATCACGAGCATGGACAAATCCAATGGGAAACCCCGCCAGTAATCCACTGCCCTCGTGGCATCCCAACTATGTGACTGTACATTCTTGTCTTTGTAGTCATTAATATCGGCTATGCGATTCGTCAAGACCAACACATTCTCTGATTGGTTGCCTCAGATTTCGCATTTCGCATTTCGCATGAGCCTTCTGGGCTTTCGTAGTGGAGGGACACACTCCTGATTGCTGTTCTCTGATTGGCCACTTGACAAAAAAACATCCAACACGCCAACTCCGAGTTGGCGAAATTAGAACATGTTCTAATCTTCCAACTAGTGCTATCGATCGGTTAGACGCGCAACTTTTGCGTATACACTGCCGATTGTCAGTTGCGAAGTTGCAAAGTTGGTACAAAGAAGTGGGCAATTCGCCAACACAAAGTTGGCAGTGTAAACCCAGCTTAACATACGCAAACATCGATCAGTTTCTCGTACGACTTTCGCGTTTACACTGCCGATTGTCGGTTGTTTAGTTGGAAAGTTGGTCCAACTCGCCAATTCGCCAACATAAAGTCGGTAGTGTAAACCCAGTTTTAGTTAGCAGCCTGCTAAAGTCGACCTGCGTGCGATACAGTGAGAGCGGGTTAGCGCTGCGAACTACTACTTTTCAACACGTTCTGCTAACATCTATGACAAATACGACATACGAATACACGCTCTCCTATGACACTATTTAAATAGTAACATTTTGCTGCTTTACGCAATAGTAACATTTTTCGGGGCCAAGCAGTAGGTGCGTCTGCCACGCAACGCGTACCTAAGTGATGCTTGTATACCTAATACTTATATTGCAAAATTTGCTATATATGCTTAAATATTGCTAAATTTGCTATATATATGCTTATATTGCTAAAACTCCCTAATGCTTATATAGGCCTACACGTGATCATCAGCTATACCAGAAACATTCTTTCCTGATTCAGACAACTGCATGTTAGCATCTCGAGAAAAACGAACGCCGCGGCCTATGCTAGTTTACAGCGACCGGTGTTTGTTTTATGCTCGTCCTAATGGTCCTAATGCTCGCCGGATGAACGCACGCGAAGTGCTACCAGCTTGTGCCTAAACACAGAGCTTAGCGCTCACCCGTCCCCCTGTACTGCACAGGTTGGTATGCTGTGCGAGGCAGTGAGTAAAGCTGGGTTTACACTACCGACATTGTGTTGGCGAATTGGCGATTTGAACCAACTTCCCAACTATACAACCGACAATCGGCAGTGTAAACGCACAAGTTGCGCGACCAACCGATCGATAGCAACTAGTTAGAAGAAAAGAACATGTTCTAATTTCGCCAACTCGGAGTTGGCGTGTTGGGCGTTTTTTGCCAAGTGGCCAATCAGAGAACAGCAATCAGGGATGTGTCCTTCCACCCAGACCATTTGCGCGCGCGTGTCTGCGGCACGTGTCTGGGTGTGGGAAATGGTATTTGAGGTACTTTTGAGTACATGTACAGGCTTCATTCTGACTATCACATGACTATGTACAGGGGGGCATTGTTTAGGTCGGGTTCATTATTGAATATGTAGGGGTGACCACCGCTGAGATGAGGGCGACAGCAAAACTCTTTCTTGGAATTGTGAAAAAAGCTGCAAAAAGGTTGTAACCTCTGCTTTGCCACTCAATTACTGTGGCCGAGCAGGCGCGCCACGTAGCGGCATAATGCCGCAGGTATTAAGCGCGTACGTCATTACACAGTTATATTAATTTGTTGAAATTGCTCATTTCACTAGAGCGAGAGAGAACGAGCGAGAAAGAGAGAAAGCGCACGAGAAAACGAGAGAGGGGAAGTAAGAGAAAGAGGGGGAAAGAGAAAGAGGGAGAGAGTGCAAGTCGGTGATTTAATAACGGTGTTGGCGCATGCGCAATATCTCCCGGGAAAATTAATATTATGCAATAATTATGCATTTGAAATGAAGAGGAGTTATCCTAGCATAGATTTATATGATAACATTCCATCAGTAGACATTTCTTAAGAAATAGGAAGAAGATCTTATGGTATGTTATGGCATGTAAGGTCAGCGCTGCATATACCAGTCATGATCAGTACACAATCTGGCTACGTTCGTGTGTTAGCGCATGCGCAATATCTCACCAGAGGAGTTATATTTTGTGATGACTACTTATTTATGGTCAGGGGGTCTCTCGGCATAGATTTATGTAATAAATCATTATCAGTAGACCTGTATTTATAATTAGGAGCGCGCCCTATAGCATGTAGCGTGCAAAACACCTACTTCACCCCACCCGTCCTTACCCTTGCCCCCCTTGTCCCTCGCTCAACCTCCTGCTTCTTTTACGGTCGCTCAGCTATCATCCCTACCGCCTTTTCTCAGTCTCCCACCTTTCTCTCTCTCTCTCTCTCAGCAAGCTATATTATGCAGTTTTCTTCAGTCCTCTCAGCATAGATTTATTTAATAAATAATATATTATATATTATTATGATAGGGTCCGGTTTCCGGTTCGGCCCGCCCGCAACCAGTTTGAACGTGTGAGAACAGCCGAAGAAAATTATCTTGGCAGTGAACGGTGGGTGACCAACGCGCGAGCGCCATCTTCATGTACAATTAGCATACGCGGAATCTGGAGCGCGATGCTGCGAGCAAAGTGAATCTTGTAGATGGGATTTTACAATGCCCACGTGACGTCGATTGAATGCCCAAGATCGGATTCATCTTGGCTTGCAACGGCCTTGGGCATAAAAACCGATGTACGGCACGCACAGGCGCAAAGACTCGTGCGCAGTCACAGAGTCAGGATGCCGGTGTTGCCACGAGGGCATTGGGTTTGTCCAAGCACGTGCAGCCGAGCTCCTAATGTGCACGCTCGCACGCACGCGTGTATGTGCGCGCCCGCAAGCGTGCGCGTAAACGTGCGTGTGTAAGTGCGCACACGCGTTTATGTGCACGCACGCGTGTATGTGCGCGCACGCGTGTACGTGCACACATGCGTGTATGTGCACGCATGCGTGTGTGTGAGTGCGCACGCGTGTATGTGCGTGTGCGAGCGCGCATGCGTGTGCGTGCATGCACGCGCGTATTTGTGCGAACGCGTGCGGTCATGTGCATCTGTGTACGGAAGATACGTACACTCACTTACACCTGTTGTATACGGGGAAGGTACACGCGTGCGCGCACGTACACGCACACGTGCGCATGAAGAGGAGGTCGGCATCATGAGCATGAACAAATCCAATGGGAAACCCCGCCAGTAATCCACTGCCCTCGTGGCATCCCAGCTATGTGACTGTACATTCTTGTCTTTGTAGTCATTAATATCGGCCATGTGATTCGTCAAGACCAACACATTTTCTGATTGGTTGCCTCAGATTTCGCATTTCGCATTTCGCATGAGCCTTCTGGGCTTTCGTAGTGGAGGGACACACTCCTGATTGCTGTTCTCTGATTGGCCACTTGGCAAAAAAACATCCAACACGCCAACTCCGAGTTGGCGAAATTAGAACATGTTCTAATCTTCCAACTAGTGCTATCGATCGGTTAGACGCGCAACTTTTGCGTATACACTGCCGATTGTCAGTTGCGAAGTTGCGAAGTTGGTACAAAGAAGTGGGCAATTCGCCAACACAAAGTTGGCAGTGTAAACCCAGCTTAACATACGCAAACATCGATCAGTTTCTCGTACGACTTTCGCGTTTACACTGCCGATTGTCGGTTGTTTAGTTGGAAAGTTGGTCTAACTCGCCAATTCGCCAACATAAAGTCGGTAGTGTAAACCCAGTTTTAGTTAGCAGCCTGCTAAAGTCGACCTGCGTGCGATACAGTGAGAGCGGGTTAGCGCTGCGAACTACTACTTTTCAACACGTTCTGCTAACATCTATGACAAATACGACATACGAATACACGCTCTCCTATGACACTATTTGTCATAGGAAGATTCTTTCTATGACAAATATTGGCGAGTCAACTTCGTTCCGCTTTACAGCTGAAATTCACTGCTTGCGTTGATAATAGCGCTCCTAAACTCCTATGATGTTTGAATGTTTGAATATTTGTCATAGGAAGAATCTTTCTATGACAAATAGTGTCATATGAGAGCGTATATGCGTATGTCGTATTTGTCATAGATGCTAGCAGAACAGGCTGACGTGGCATGTGTCTCAGTCGCCGTGTGTTCGGGTGATGCTCCATTAGGAAGGTTTCCAACTTTAATGTCATTAATGTCGTGATATAAAAGAGATATAAAGGGGGGGTGGATCGATATCAATTAGATATCAAGGGGGGTTAGATATGAAATAGATATCAAGGGGGGGTGGATCGATATCAATTAGATATCAAGGGGGGTTATATATGAAATATATATCAAGGCGGGGGTTATATAGGGTATATAGAGGGAGCAAGCAACATTGAGACTGGGGTATGTCCCCCTGTTAGTTGGCATGACTACACGCTCTTACTTCAGCAACACTCACCGTCGGCCTGCCTAGATATATAGGCAGTCGTAACAGCGGCTCTGCTGATGAGACATTGTACAGATTTCTCACGCGCTTACTCAGACATTTGTTTACGCAACCGCGGGCAGGAATTAGCGGCCGCTGAACCAAGAGTCGATTTCTACGTCACGTTAATTGTTAATCATCATCGTGATGTGAGAAGTTGGTTTCTCGTCACGCGCCAGGCGGAGATAATATACAGCCTGTTCTGCTAGCATCTATGACAGGTGAAACTATGGGAGGTGAGACGTCGGGAGAAGAGACGCTGGGAGAAGAGACGCTGGGAGAAGAGACGCTGAGAGAAGAGACGCTGGGAGAAGAGACGCTGAGAGAAGAGACGCTGGGAGAAGAGACGCTGAGAGAAGAGACGCTGGGAGAAGAGACCCTGGG
>NW_014577384.1:190525-200776 GCF_000485595.1 Priapulus caudatus
GAAATCAAGAGCGAGAGAAAGAGAGAGAGAGAGAGAGCGCACGAGAGAGGAGGAGGGAATGGAAAGAGAGAGAGAGAGAGAGAGGGTGCTAGAGCGAGAGTAGAGGTCGCAGTCTGGTCGATCCATTTTTGGGACAGCGACACACGAGTCGGGCCTGACAGCAACAGGAAAGTGCCAGCAGTAGCTCCACGAGTATGCATGCAGGTCATCGTTGTTGTTTATCCGTAGCACGTACTCCCACGAGTGCTTGGTCCAGATACGTTTTCATCTATGCAAGGATATGCTGTAGCTGTGTCGATGGTGCTTTCCTCTGATAGACCGTATATATGCACCTCAACTGATTTTGAAAGGACCGCGACTGATATATCATGCGAAAACGCACGGAGTTTGCACGCATCGGTCGCACGCCTCACCGCGTGTGCGCATGCAAGCGACTGCTGTTAAGCTGTTAACAGCAGTCGCTTCTTTCCATTGTATTTCCATTGTCTTTCCATGACTTATATAGCCCCGGATACACTAAGCGATTTTTAATGCGATCTAATCGGGCGAGTAAAGTCGCTTGGCAAAATCGCTTAGTGTGTCCATCACTGCGACCGATGATTTGCAGCAGCGACTTAGTCGCTCGATTCGATCGCATCGATCAGAACGTTTTGATATTATCGCGCGACTTTTTAATCAATCGCACTTCAGTCGCCTAGTGTGTTCACTTCGTCGATCACTTTAACCCGACTGAAAAATTCACCAGCCAATCAGTGTTGTTCAATGATACTGACGTAATTAGACAAAATGGCAGCTTCCATGGAGTCAACGTGGTCCTCCGACAAAGTGGCAGAATTGATCACTTTGTGGGAGGCAAACCCCTTTTATACGATGTGTCCCTGGGCGTGTAGGCCTAAATTAAGCACTAGTACAAAAATACAAGTCGCTTCGCTACAAGTCGTTACGATCCCGTTTTATTTGTACACAAATTGCCTAATTGTTGCTATTACAATCGCAATCTTCCGTTTTTTCAAATTTTTTTTTTATTGGACGCTGCCATTTTGTTCGTTTACGTGGTGGCGGTAGTGCGCGGTAGGTGGCGGTAGGAACTCGACGTCAAAAATCGCTGTAATGTGTCCACTCGACTCGCGCGATCAAGTCTCACTAGAGTTATCGGGCGATAAAGTCGCGCAACTAGTCGTCAGAAAAAATCGCCTAGTGTGTCCGGGGCTTAATTATTACCCGCACACATGCGATTTCGAAGCGATTTCGGAGCGATTGCGAGCGACGAATTGCTGAAAATCAAATCAGTTTTGCCGAGTTACATAAAATAGTCGCAAGTCTGCGGGAACGTGCAACTGCAACCCGCAGCGAACTAGCAAGAAATCAAACAGGTTCGATTTTCAGCAACTCGTCGCTCACAATCGCTTCGAAATCGCATGTGTACGAGTAATAATAAGTCATGGAAAGACAATGGAAAGACAATGGAAAGACAATGGAAAGACAAAAAGACAATGAAAAGAAGCGACTGCTGTTCCACAGCAGTCGCTTGCATGCGCACACACGATGAAGCGTGCGACCGATCGCATGCGGTTGCAGGTTGCAGCGACGAGCAACCAAAAGTCGCAAGTCTGCGCTAGGCTTTAATGAATTGAGTTGCTTGGCGTTTCCTAGCAACACAACTGTACATAAACATGTAGACTTGCTATGTAGGATTTAGGATTTAGGTGTGTATACCAACACTACATTTCTAGCTTTTCTACTTACTGGTTAATCCGCTCTAGGGCTTTTGTATGCATCCGTTAGATTTCGAATGAAACAATATTGCTTTAATACAGTTCATAGCTTTCGATGATGCTAAAATGTAAGGTAATGCAAGAATTTTACCATCTTAACTTTATGGATAAAATAACCGATATCTGTTATGCTAGCCGCACACTATACGATTTTGCACTGTGCACAGCACTGAGCCCTCGCACACTATACGACCCGCTCCCGATCGATCGGGAGGCCCCCGCACACTCTCCGACTCAAAGTTGGCGCAAACCATAGCACTCTCGTGGCGTTCCAGGCGGATTTAGCGTGTACTAAGGGTCGGGAGTGTTTTCCCGCCATTTTTGCCGAATGCGGTTCCCATGGCGCTGCTCTGTGATTGGTCAATTTTCTTCAGCGCTCGCCGAGCGGGTCGGATGGCCACGCACACTATCCGAGTCGCGTCGTAAGCCCTCGCACACTATACGACCCGCTCCGCTCCCGATTCAAAATTCGAATCGGGCCAAAATGACCTCCCGAGCCAAACTAAGGCCTCCCGAGCCAAACTTAAGCCTCCCGATCCAAACGAAAGCCTCCCGATCGCGTTCGGGTCGGATAGTGTGCGGCTAGCATTACGCATCTGAAAACAGTTATTTCAACAATTTCTTTGAATTGAAGAAATTGAACAAAAACAACAGCTCTAAAATGAATGCCACGGAATTTCTTTACGATATCCTGTTATTCAATTAGACATGCACTCACGTGTACGTGCAGACACAAAAACACACAAGCATACGCTCGCACATACACGCGCGCATATACGCTCAAGCACATGCATACGCACACGTAACGCACACACGCACGCACATACACGCGCGCGCATATACGCTCAAGCACATGCATACGCACACGTAACGCACACACGCACGCGCATACACGCGCGCGCATATACGCTCAAGCACATGCATACGCACACGTAACGCACACACGCACGCGCATACACTCGCGCGCATATACTCTCAAGCACATACATACGAATACGCACGCACCCATGTGCGCACAAGCATCATACATCTAAAGTAAAAACATGTTCAGACGCATATTGAACTATTAACGGTAATGCATCAGGGAGGAAAGCGATAAATGATAAAAGATGCTGAGAGGCTCATCGAGGATGAACAGCAGAGAACTGATATATAGCTGAGCTGATAAAATCCATGTCTATAACTAATCCTGATCACGAACGTGTTTTCAGTTATCAAAAAAAATTTTATTACTATTTCTGCTCTTACAGTATAAAGTTGTTGCCTCCCTCTCTGCTGCATTTCTGCTTCAAACCTCTCGCTCTACAGTAATACGTTGTCTGAAGCTGACTTATAGTGCAAATATGGCGCCACGATAGCGGTTGCCAGATGGATTCATCCTGAGCTTTAAATAAAGTGTTTACGATGAGCAGTCATCATCGCACGCATATTAACAACGCGAGAGTAGACAGAGGCGGCAGCTTTTGTTGTTGATTGAATAATTCCGGTCATTAATGGGGTTTCAGCAAATTCTCGCTGCCTTGAACCTCATTGCCGCCTCACCTTGAAATATTTATCCGGTTAACGCGAGTTTCTAGCAGTTTATATTTTTAGGGTCATATCTTGTGTTATATTCGCTAATTGTATCCCCCGCGACGAAGTCGGCGAGGATACTATGGTTTCATGTCTGTCCAGCCGCCGCCGCCGCCGCCGCCGCCGCAGACACTTTTCTTTTCGCTCTATAACTCGACCCCTAATTGACCTAGCGTGACCAAACATAGTCTACTTACACATCTTGGGGAGAAGGTGCGCAGCGTACCAAAACCAGGTCACTACGACCTTTATTTGACATTGACTTTGACCTTGACCTTCATCATATTTTCTCTTCGCTCTATAACTCGGCCCCTAATTGACCTAGCGCGAGCAAACTTCGTATACTTACACATCTTGGGGAGAAGGTCGCGTACCAAAACCCCTAAGGCAACCAATTTTAACATACTTGCACATCTCAGGCAGATGAGTTGTGTAACAAACCTTTGTCTTTGTGACTTATTTAACTTTACCTACTTTCTACCTCCTTACAGAGATATTTCATTCATACTAGATCACGGGGGATACATGTAGTTGGCGACAACTGCCCTTTCTAGTTAGAATTGTATTCGGAAGTACAGGATGTTGCACATGTGTTTACAATAATTAGGAAATTTACCGCCCGTTATAACATTAATCCTTTACACCGTTTACACCTTTCGTTTGTGTAAACAAACAAGACAACAATAAACAACTAAGTTTATGTCGAGAGAAGTGATTCTGTCGGAATATCGACACAATTCGTCAGCGATTCGTCTTCGTTGAAGTAGTAAAAAATTTCACGACGTGAATATTAGGGGGAGGGGGCTACCAACGCGCATAGGTCGATTGTGAGTCATGGTCTATACGTACGCAGATCTCTCATCCTGTCTAGCCGGGCTTATAGGCCTATACACGCCGGCTTATACACGCAGTACCTCACCATCCCTGTATACTCATGTCTCGGTCGACTTTCTTATTTATTTATAATTTATTATAATTGTCTGAAGACGCACTATAATGAGCACTAATCTCGAACGCTTCGCAGTTCGATTACATTTCACAGCATAATATCGTCTGCAGAACAATACAGACGCCGTATTGTGGGAGCTATAAACCCCCGTATTCGTTATAACATTAACAAGCTTACCTAAGCGCACTACTAAAAGAATTACCTGAGCTACTGAGATAATTGATTGCTCGGTTACCTTGCCGTCGTTCAAACGCAAAGGTTAAGTTAAAAAAACTATATATCTACTAGAAACGTTTCATCGTGCTATTTCTCCTAAAGACTGCTAATTAACTCTTAGTGAAGCTGATAAGGTCTACGTCTCCATGAGTACTGCCGGACACTGCGGCTGCTAACAACAATCAATATCAACAATCAATAATATCAACAATCAACAAACAATAATGTCAGCAACAATAACAGCAGTTAGTAGCAACATTAGTAGCAGCAGCAACTACAACAGCCGCAGTGTCCGTCAGTACCCAGGGAGACATGGACCTTATGAGCAATATTAAACGTGCGTGCGTGCGTGCGTGCGTGCGTGTGTGTGCGTGTGCGTGAGCGTGTATGTGTGTGTTCGTAGGCGTGTATGTGTGTGTGTGTGTGTGTGTGTGTGCGTATACGTGTGCGCGTGTGTGTGTGTGTGTGTGCGTGAGCGTGCGGGTGCGCGTGTGTGTATAACCACGTATATACACGCACACGGACGCTCACACGGGCACACGCTCACAGGCATACAGCGATCGGCGCAAACTTGTTCAGATGTAAAAGTGGCAGTAAAGAGTAGGCTTTAACCAAACGTAACCAAACTTAAATCAACCACACGTGTGTGTTAACACAGCTCTAGCGCACAGCCGACAAAACAGCGCTTCCATCACTCTACAAATGTCCACACGAGCTGTCAATCTCGTACTGAGAACACAGTCATCACAGGTCACCCTTTTCCTTCTCCTTCACTTCCTGTCTCAAGCTCCCTCCTTATTCTCCACGCACTCATAATCCTCCTCTTCCACCTCCTCTCTAAAGCTCTCTCCTTCCTCTCCACGCACTCATAATCCTCCTCCTCCACCTCCTCTCTCAAGCTCCCTCCTTACTCTCCAAGCACTCACATCCTCCTCTTCCACCTCCTCTCTAAAGCTCCCTCCTTCCTCTCCACGCACTCATAATCCTCCTCCATCTCCGTTCTCAAGCTCCCTCCTTCCTCTCCACGCACTCACATCCTCCTCTTCCACCTCCTCTCTAAAGCTCCCTCCTTCTTCTCCACGCACTCATAATCCTCCTCCTCCACCTCCTCTCTAAAGCTCCCTCCTTTCTCTCCACGCACTCATAATCCTCCTCCTCCACCTCCTCTCTAAAGCTCTCCCCTTCCTCTCCACGCACTCACATCCTCCTCCTCCACCTCCTCTCTAAAGCTCCCTCCTTCCTCTCCACGCACTCATAATCCTCCTCCTCCACCTCCGTTCTCAAGCTCCCTCCTTCCTCCCCATGCACTCACATCCTCCTCTTCCACCTCCTCTCTCAAGATCCCTCCTTCCTCTCCTCGCACTCACATCTTCCTCCGCCGTCCCCCATCACACACCGTTTTCGCTCTCGCACACCGCATTTCCCTTCCCCGCATGCCCCCCCCCCCTCCACTCACACCACCCTGCTTCGTTTCCTCACAATCCATTTATAGATATCGTTAGATGCGAGTTTGGCTACCTGTTCTATGTTTAGGTAGCAGCTGCGAACTTGAATAAAACCTTGAAGCCTAGGTTTGGCCATTGGCATACTGTTGTTATTGCTGTGTGAGTGTGTGCGTGTGCAATATTGGGAAGGCGTGATACGCATTCATTTGTTGGTATAGATAGATATTGCTACGTTGTTTGACGTTTGGTATGTGAATGGTGAGTTGTGGTAGTCATACGATAGACGGGTATACATTTACCGTTTAACGCAAGTTTCTTTTGAGTATTGATTTGATACGTATACTATAATATATTTACGTTGTCATTATCAATGGATTATTTTTACGTGTAACATTGATATTTTTCTATAGTGTATTGGTTTGATAACACTGCTGATTTAACAGGATTTAGTGGTATAATTGATATATTAAGAGTAGTAAGTAAGTAAGTAAAAACTTTATTTAACGACAGTAAAACATGTTATGTATACAGACACAATAAAATGGCGCGGACGTATCTTCCACATGGCCGTCTCACAGCAATAGAATAGTTAAATATAAAATAAATACACAATAAGAGGTACATTGAAAGTGGAAATGTAAGGTTGAGTGTCTTCACTGAAGTCTCAGCGAGGAGAGTTAAGGATTGGGTCTCATAATAATGCTTACGGAGTACATCATATACCATGCTGCACAGTGCGACAGTAGCCAGCTACCAGAAGAGAAGCTAGTTGGTCACGTGAGCGGATATACGCGGGACATCAGTGCACACCTGTGTTTTAGGTGTAATGCGGCTGCGGCTGTTAGCATGTTTGGACGTCTCTTGTGGGAAAATGAGAAAATCGTTGTAAATATATTTAGTAGTTTTCTTGTGTTGGTATGTTGAACACACACCGCCCTCCATGCACCTTGCATGTCACCCGTATCTTCCTATCCCACCACCCTTTCTCTCTTTCGTATTCCACTCTATCCGCGTATCCCACCCTCTCCTTCGCACGAACCAGTCTCTCCTCCTCCTTGTACCCCACCACCCTCCTCCCCACAAACCACCCCCTCCTCCTTCTCGTGTACCACCACAACACAACATAACTACAACAATACAAACAAAACAAACAATACAATACAATACACGCCGTAATCATTTGACGCGGGGCGGAGGTGCGTTTCCAGCCGCACAGTATTAAAGCATGTGTTATGTTTATGTTACAGATGCACAGCAATACTGGCCGAGCATGCCCAGGCCCGCTGCGCTGGGCGGAGGTAATGCAGCAAGGGCCACCATCACCGGCAACCGCGTCACCAAGGTAGGACGCCATCTTGAATATCTCCCGCTAATATTGATGTTATCAGGAGTGAATAATAATAGATCTATTATGAAGCTTAGAATATGAAGCGTATGAAGCTTAGAGTATAATGAATCTATTGTTATTCACTCCTGATGTTATCGTATGAATGCCGTGCCGGTCACCTATTGTGTGTACAGGTCACCGACACCTATCAGGTGCTATAGAGCAGCGTACGTTATGGCTCCTTAGTTGATCTATTGCGGACTGCGTGTTTCTAAGGCGATAGACAACACACACGCATCCTAATGCAACACATGTACAGTCCACACACAATGCACACGGAAGCTTAGTATAACGCAATGCAGTATATAGGCCTACTCCATTTCAGAAACTCGCGATGAAATATAGTGCAACGCAGCAATTAATGCGGTGCAAAACAACGGTCACTATGATAATAGGAGCGGCGTACGCCCACGCGTTCTGTACGGCTTGCATGGTACGTACACCCACCGTTGTCAGAGCAATTGGTCTATAGGTTAGGCTGAGAGAGCCTATGTCGCCCGGGGTACTGCCGGAAGGTACCCTGGGTACGGTCCGGTATACCGGAACGTACCCTGGTACTATCTAATATGCCGGACCGTACCTCGCCTACTCCACTAACAGAGTCTAGGAGTCGCCTCACGCCTACTCCCTAACCCTAACCCTAATCCTAACCCTAACCATATCAAATAGTGACCATGGTACGTTCCGGTATACCGGACCGTACCCAGGGTACGTTCCGGCAGTACCCTGGGGGGCATAGACCTTATGAGCGTAGGGTAGCGTACTGACAGGGCTCCGCTTTTCGCCCTGCGGCGCGGTGAAGTTTGCGGTTGAATTCCTAGCGTAGCAGAACTGATGCTTGCAACGTGCGCGCGCGCGCGCCCGCGTGTTGGCACGGGCGAAAAAAATACATCGGGAGAGATCCTGGGGTGGGACGGGGTAAGGATGTGTGGGGATGATGCGGGTGGAAATTCGATGGGGTGCAGAGGAAGAATGCGGCGGAGGGATACTGACAGAGAGGAGATGAGACAGAGGAAGAATGCGGCGGAGGGAACTACGCGCATCTCTGAGTAAGATCAGGGGGATGAGGTAGAGAAACAGGATTCGATATGAATGTGTGATGCACATGTGCAGAGCGAAGAGTGTGATAGGAGGATGTTTCCAGTTATGGTTCACGAACATGGAACAGTGGCCGTGCTTTCCCACAACAACAGCTGCTCGATCCGAGTTTTGCTTGACCTGTGCCCCCTCCCATCGAACATCGAATAACGTTATTGGAAAAAAAACCGAATCGATTCGAATCGAATCGACGCTCATGTGTAGTAACGCATCTGTCTAATTTCCGTGCGCGTAACCTCCGTGCACGGCGTGCAATTGTGTTCGTACGAGAAAGGCATGCTGTATGGTTTCTCCTATAATAGCTGGCGTCATGGGGCGGAAGTAACCCCGGGGCTGCACGTGAGCGCCATCTATCGGAGGAGATTGCGACCGACAGATGTGGCGTGCAATCGCGCCAGGCGGCAGCTTGCGGACTGCCGCGCGGCGCTTGGATTTGTTTGCGCAAAGAAATGAAAACGAGTCGTTATGCAACCAAATTATGAGCCAATATTTACATTTTGTGAATGAAAAACGTTGGAATCACGAAATAACCCAGCGTTGTGGTTTGCAGAAGCAATATCGGTCGGTGGGTGTCAGCGAAATACATGGTGTGGCGTATCGCTGCGAGGAAGTACGAGGGGGATAATGGATATATAGGGAGAGAGAGAGAGAGAGCGTGATATCGCAAAAGTGAGGGAGAGAGCGGGCGAGAGAAGGAGAGAAGGGAATCCGGAGAAAGAGGCGGTGAGCACACTGCGCGCAAGGCAGAGAGAGAGGGAGAGAAACAAAGAGAAGCAGGAGAGATGATAGCGAGAGAGAGAGAGCGAGAGAGAAAGAGAGAGAGAGAGAGAGAGAGAGAGATGAGAGAGAGAGAGAGAGAGAGGAAAGAGAGAGAGAGAGAGAAGAACGAGAGAGAGAGTAGAGGAGAGAGAGAGAGAGAGAGAACGAGAGAGAGAGAAGAGAGAGTGGGGTGATAGCGAGGTGGGGGGTACAGATTATCGTATTCTCCTCTACAAACACCGCGTAAGTGGTCGCAACTACTATGCTAACCCGCAAAATACTAGAGTAAATGGGCAGACGAAGTTGGCGTTCAGCCCGGCACTAGTAGAGGCAGGGCAGCAGTATATATATATATATAATATCATATGATATATTTATACACACAAACACACACCACAAACCACACGCGCTCGCAGCACGAATTCCACACGCACACGTACACACACGCAACGCAGACGTGCACACACATCACGCCGCGCGACGGCACGCGACGCGCACACAGCACGCACGCCGCGCGCACACACAACACATATTATATACATATATATATACAGTCTATATATATATATATATATATATATATATATATATATAGATTCTGTCCGGCGTAGCCTTGCGGGGAGAAAGCGCGCGTGCGTGCTTGGCTAGAAGATGCGTGCTTCTGGTTTCAGTAAGCACTGTACGCTGGAAACCTCGACTCACAGCTACTTCCGCCGCTCGCGTAACGAGAGAGCCACACTGCCAGCTTGTCCAATCAGTCCGCATTCCACCTCCGCTATTTATGCGTCGCTCTGGCCGTTATTTTCTTTCTCACGGCGCGGAGAAAACGCGGACGCGATAGAAATGCGCATTTTTTCGTCGCGTCGATGGAACGCATGTGTAAGAATGCGCGGGTATCGCCGACAGGTGGCGCTCGATCTACAGCGAAGCGAAGTGAATTTTTCGGAGGGCAGCGTACGTCGAGGCCTCGTCGAATTGCAGAATAGTTTACAGGTCGCGTTCTAATCGAAATCGCATGCATCGATGTCCGGCATGCTGCGTTGGCGGTGA
>NW_014577384.1:201325-204126 GCF_000485595.1 Priapulus caudatus
ATATTTTATTCATACTAGATCACGGGGGATACATGTAGTTGGCGACAACTACCCTTTCTAGTACCACTTTCTAGAATTGTATTCGGAAGTACAGGATGTTGCACATGTGTTTACAATAATTAGGAAATTTACCGCCCGTTATAACATTAATCCTTTACACCGTTTACACCTTTCGTTTGTGTAAACAAACAAGACAACAATAAACAACTAAGTTTATGTCGAGAGAAGTGATTCTGTCGGAATATCGACACAATTCGTCAGCGAATCGTCTTCGTTGAAGTAGTAAATATTTCACGACGTGAATATTAGGGGGAATGGGCTACCAACGCGCATAGGTCGATTGTGAGTCATGGTCTATACGTACGCAAATCTCTCATCCTGTCTAGCCGGGTTTAGGCCTATACACGCCGGCTTATACACGCAGTACCTCACCATCCCTGTATACTCGTGTCTCGGTCGACTTTCTTATTTATTTATAATTTATTATAATTGTCTGAAGACGCATTATAATGAGCACTAATCTCGAACGCTTCGCAGTTCGATTATATTTCACAGCATAATATCGTCTGCAGAACAATACAGACGCCGTATTGTGGGAGCTATAAACCCCCGTATTCGTTATAACATTAACAAGCTTACCTAAGCGCACTACTAAAAGAATTACCTGAGCTACTGAGATAATTGATTGCTCGGTTACCTTGCCGTCGTTCAAACGCAAAGGTTAAGTTAAAAAAAACTATATATCTACTAGAAACGTTTCATCGTGCTATTTCTCCTAAAGACTGCTAATTAACTCTTAGTGAAGCTGATAAGGTCTACGTCTCCATGAGTACTGCCGGACACTGCGGCTGCTAACAACAATCAATATCAACAATCAATAATATCAACAATCAACAAACAATAATGTCAGCAACAATAACAGCAGTTAGTAGCAACATTAGTAGCAGCAACAACAACAATAACAGCAGTTAGTAGCAACATTAGTAGCAGCAACAACAACAACAGCAGCCAGTGTCCGGCAGTACCCAGGAAGACATAGACCTTATGAGCAATATTAAACGTGCGTGCGTGCGTGCGTGCGTGCGTGCGTGCGTGCGTGCGTGTGTGTGCGTGTGCGTGAGCGTGTATGTGTGTGTTCGTGAGCGTGTATGTGTGTGAGTATGCGTGTACGTGTGAACGCGCGCGTGTGTGCGCGTGTGCGTGAGCGTGCGGGTGCGCGTGTGTGTATAACCACGTATATACATGCACACGGACGCTCACACGGGCACACGCTCACAGGCATACAGCGATCGGCGCAAACTTGTTCAGACGTAAAAGTGGCAGTAAAGAGTAGGCTTTAACCAAACGTAACCAAACTTAAATCAACCACACGTGTGTGTTAACACAGCTCTAGCGCACAGCCGACAAAACAGCGCTTCCATCACTCTACAAATGTCCACACGAGCTGTCAATCACGTACTGAGAACACAGGTCATCACAGCAAGCCCTTCTCTTCCTCCTTCACCTCCGCTCTAAAGCTTCCTCCTTCCTCTCCACGCACTCACATCCTCCTCCTCCACCTCCTCTCTAAAGCTCTCTCTTTCCTCTCCACGCACTCATAATCCTCCTCCTCCACCTCCGCTCTCAAGCTCCCTCCTTCCTTTCCACGCACTAATAATCCTCCTCTTCCACCTTCTCTCTCAAGCTCCCTCCTTCCTCTCCTCGCACTCACATCTTCCTCCGCCGTCCCCCATCACACACCGTTTTCGCTCTCGCACACCGCATTGCCCTTCCCCGCATGCCCCTCCCCTTCCACTCACACCACCCTGCTTCGTTTCCTCACAATCCATTTATAGATATCGTTAGATGCGAGTTTGGCTACCTGTTCTATGTTTAGGTAGCAGCTGCGAACTTGAATAAAACCTTGACGCCTAGGTTTGGCCATTGGCATACTGTTGTTATTGCTGTGTGAGTGTGTGCGTGTGCAATATTGGGAAGGCGTGGTACGCATTCATTTGTTGGTATAAATAGATATTGCTACGTTGTTTGACGTTTGGTATGTGAATGGTGAGTTGTGGTAGTCATACGGTGGATATATGTTTCGTGTCGTACGATAGTCGTACGATAGACGGGTATACATTTACCGTTTAACGCAAGTTTCTTTTGAGTATTGATTTGATACGTATACTATAATATATTTACGTTGTCATTATCAATGGATTATTTAGAGTTTAACGTGTAATATTAATATTTTTCTAGTGTATTGGTTTGATAACACTGCTGATTTAACATAATTTAGTGGTATAATAGATATATTAAGAGTAGTAAGTAAGTAAGTAAAAACTTTATTTAACGACAGTAAAACATGTTATGTATACAGACACAATAAAATGGCGCTGACCTATCTTCCACATGGCCGTCTAACAGCAATAGAATAGTTAAATATAAAATAAATACACAATAAGAGGTACATTGAAAGTGGAAATGTAAGGTTGAGTGTCTTCACTGAAGTCTCAGCGGGGAGAGTTAAGGATTGCGTCTCATAATAATGCTTACGGAGTACATCATATACCATGCTGTACAGTGCGACAGTAGCCAGCTACGAGAAGAGAAGCTAGTTGGTTACGTGAGCGGATATACGCGGGACATCAGTGCACACCTGTGTTTTAGGTGTAATGCGGCTGCGGCTGTTAGCATGTTTGGACGTGTCTTGTGGGAAAATGAAAAAATCGTTGTAAAGATATTACCCGCATGTCACCCGTATCTTCCTATCCCACCACCCTCTCTCCCTCTTTCGTATTCCACTCTATCCGCGTATCCCA
>NW_014577384.1:206608-211593 GCF_000485595.1 Priapulus caudatus
ATATAATATATATATATATATATATATATATATATATAGATCTGTCGGCGTAGCTTGCGGGGAGAAAGCGCGCGCTGCGTGCTTGGCCTAGAAGATGCGTGCCTTCTGGTTTCAGTAACACTGGTACGCTGGAAACCTCGACTCACACTACTCCGCTCGCTCGCGTACGAGAGAGCCACACTGCCAGCTTGTCCATCAGTCCCGCATTCCACCTCCCTATTTATCGTCGCTGCCGTTATTTTCTTTCTCACGGCGCGGAAAAAACGCGGACGCGATAGAAATGCGCATTTTTCGTCGCCGTCGATGACGCATGCTGTAAGAATGCGCGGGTACTCGCCGACAGGTGGCGCTCGATCTACAGCGAAGCCGAAGTGAATTTCGAGCAGCGTACGTCGAGGCTCGTCGAATTGCGAATAGTTTACAGGTCGCGTTCTAATCGGAAATCCATGCATCGGATGTCGGCATGCTGTTGCGGTGGATGATTATGTGCAGAGCCCCCACCTGTGTTCTATCTCACGCGCATGCAACTGTGAAGAGACTGCGGAGGTGCGTCCTCGATCGCAACACTGCGAAAACGACTAGCCCCACTAACCTCAGACCTAATTCGATCCAGTTTCCACCAATGAGTGCGCGCCTTCCTGCAGTAGGCATTGTTGCTAGACTAGTTACCCGTTTTTTTCCGCGCAAAAAGATCAGGGGGCCGTCTACCCAGTAGGTGGCGCGACATCTGATGTCATGTTGGAAGTGCAGAGTGTAACATCTCGTCACTAAATGTCGATTGGTGAAAAGAGTTTTATTAGTGTATGCTGATGTCTCCATTAACATGTAGGAAGTAATCTGTGATCTCCTAGACAATGATTCCGGTGAGTACTAAATATGAATTATTTTTCTTCTTTTTCTTCCTCTTCTTCTTCTTCTTCTTCTTCTTCTTTTTCATCTTCGTCTTCTTCTTTTTCTTCTTCGTCAGCGTCACCTTTTTTTTCCAATATTTTCCGTTTCGTTTTCGTTCTTTGCATATTTTATTTCCGCCTCATTCATTTATTTATTTATTTATTCATATTATTCTCTTTCCTCTTGGGCTGTTCTATCTTCTTTGATTCCTTTTCAGTTTCTAGATAGCTTTCGTCTATTCTTTCTGTTTTCGATTCTACTTCCTTTCGCTTTTTTCCTTATTTTCTTAATCTTTTTGCTCTTAATCATCGTCATAAGCAGCAGCAGTAGCAGCAGCATCATCATCATTATTATCATCATCATCATCATCATCATCATCATCATCATCATCATCATCATCATCATTATCATCATCATCATTTTATTATTATTATTATTATTATTATTATTATTTCCTCTTCCTCTTCTTTTTTTCTTAATTCTTTTCTTTTTTCTTCTTCTTATTCTGTTTATCGTATTTTCTAACTGTCTTCTTCTTCTTCTTCTTCTTTTTCTTCTTGTTTTTTTTCCTTTATTCTACTATTTTTCCACTTTGGCTTCTTTTTCACTTTTTTCTGCTTCTCCTTTCCCCGCTACTCCTCCTTCTTCTCCTCTTCCTCCTCCTCTTTCTCTTTCCTCTTATTTATATCATCGCATTTTTCGCATTCTTCTCTTTCTTTTCATGATATTTCTCTCTGCTTGTGTACATTGTATACGATCGTGTGAGCACACCTGTACACCTGTAGCTAGCACGGCGCGTTCATCAGTGGCAGGTGTGAAAGGCCGGTGACGTCATTGCCGCCGCGTCTGATGTGTGCTGACGTCACCGCGGTAACATCTAACATCGTCCGCGGCGAGACGTTCACACAGCGCAGCGCTCCCTAGTGTTGATCTAACTGTGTTCTCTCGGGCGGTGTGTACGTGCGGTAGGTATAGAACAGCGTTAATATCTGTGATTATAAGAAGACGCCTCGCAGCGCACGTCGATGGTAAAGCTGCGAGAGAAAAGAAACAGCAGCAGCAGCAGCAGCAGCAGCAGCAGCAGCAGCAGCAGCAGCAGCAGCAGCAGCGGCAGTAGTAGGAGTAGTAGTAGTAGCAGTAGTAGTAGTAGTAGTAGTAGTAGTAGTAGTAGTAGTAGTAGTAGTAGTAGTAGTAGTAGCAGGAGTAAATAATTATAGAAGGAAAGTATTGACACTCCAAAACAGAAAATTCAACATTTGACTTGGCCCCTATTTTACCGATGATACTATTACGTGTCAACTGCACATAAAAATGTACATCTAAATTAACGCGTTGGAATCCACCGCACACTCAAAACTTTACTTCTTCCATACCTCTTCTTTTATGAGATGATAGCTCTTGAACGTCACACATGGTTCATAGCGGTTTTACTGTTGTGGTGGTTCAGGTTTCCTGGGCTTGTTTCAAACACGGGCTAGCCTGTGAGAATGGTCTTTGTTTTTGACAAGAATGCCACCTGTGCGGCGCAGGGTAGATTTATGATAGGATATTATACAATATAGGACAATATAGTCTTATAGTATATGTGTTATATAGTATGAGTGTGTATTATATGTGTGTAATATATACGTTGTATTATGGATAATAATATAGTGGTATGATTAAATAGATATTATAATATAGATCTTATTATCTACTCTGCCCCAACAGTTTCATTGTCAACAGAACAAGTACCATTGCTCACCAGGGCTAGCCACTGTCTTTGAAACAAGCCCAGAAACCTTGATACCACCACCATCAGCTAAAACGCTGAACCAAGTACTGACGTATCAAAGTACTATCTCCATAAAAAAGAAAGGTATCGGAAACAAAGTAGAAGTTTCAGTCTGTGCGTGGATGTACCAACGTATATTTGCTGTAATTTCATATCGATTTGCACGTAAATATTATCATCGGTAAAATTAGGTTAAGCAAATGTTGAAATTGTTTCGTGTTTTGGCCGAGTTGTCATACTTCCTTCTATATTATTCCTTAACTCCTGTTATAGTAGTAGTATAGTCATACTAGTATACTATAGTATGAGTTAGCAGCAGCAGGCGCAGCAGCAGCCAGCAGCACAGTGAGCATAACTAGTAACCAGCAGCAGCAGCAGCAGGCATCTTCAGCTGTTTAGAGCCGATTGCGAGTATCATCATCGTGCTGCGCATGCGCGTGTAGGCGGTGAAGAAAGTTATGATGGGATTTCGTGAAACGCGGATGAAAATGCTGCTACAGCGGCGATTTTCCTCTCATACTTCATGTCTTTTGCCCTTGCGTTCTTCCCCCTGCCTTTTCCCTCCTAGAGGAAGTAACACAGCAGTCTCGTGGTGAAACCAGGAATCGTGCTTACTGCTGCTGCTGCGGCAGTAAATAGACCGACGGAGAAGTGCAGCATGAGTGGAGCCACGGCGCGGGCCTGCCCCACGGCCGACACCTGGACATGTCTCAACATCAGCACAACAGCGAACTGTCACTATAAGTAGATGATCGTTGTCGGCGTCTTTTCCATGCCTCCAGGGTTATACCATCATGATCGGATAGAAGAGGACGGCCCCGGCTCGCAACCACACAGAAATAGGCAAAGAATAGATTAGCAAGTAGAGAGAGATAGAAGAGATAGACAGAAGGTAGGTAGAGAGATAGAAGAGATAGACAGAAGGTAAGAGATAGAGAGAGAGAGAGAGAGATAGGAGAGGTAGATAGAAAATAGAGAGAAAGAGAGACAGGAGAGATAGATAGAAGATAGAGAGAGATAGTAGAGATAGATAGAAGAGATAGATAGAAGGTAGAGAGAGAGATAGAAGAGGTATATAGAAGATAGAGAAAGATAGAAGAGATAGATAGAAGGTAGAGAGAGATAGAAGAAATAGATAGAAGATAGAGAGAGATAGGAGAGGTAGATAGAAAATAGAGAGAGAGAGAGAGAGAGAGAGAGAGATAGAAGAGATAGATAGAAGATAGAGAGAGATAGAAGGTAGAGAGATAGATAGAAGGTAGAGAGAGATAGAAGGTAGAGAGGTAGATAGAAGGTAGAGAGAGATAGAAGAGATAGATAGAAGGTAGAGAGAGATAGAAGAGATAGATAGAAGGTAGAGAGAGATAGAAGAGATAGACAGAAGATAGACAGAGATAGGAGAGGTAGATAGAAAGTAGAGAGAGAAAGATAGAAGATAGAGTGAGATAGAAGAGATAGATAGAAAATAAAGAGATATAGAAAAAGATAGATAGAAGGTAGATAGGGACACACAGCGACGTAGAACCTGAAAGAATTCCGTATTGCATCTATACATAACGATACAAGTCTATCGCCATGGCGATAGGGAAGAGTTGGTGTGGGCGTGTATAGGGTGCGTGCGGGTGTTTGTGCGTGGGCCTCTGTTTGTGTGTGGGTGGCACTGCCATAATTGGTATCTACATGCTGGTTAGGCTTTCTTAATGTTGGCGATGCCCAAAGCAACTAAACTATCGAACGTTTTACCAATTGTCCTTCGCGGTTAAATTATTATATCGCGCAATCTGAGACATTTGTTCCGCTCTTCTCGGAAGATTGCCAAATACACAGCAGCTATGGACGTCCGAAATGTTGCGTTCACGGAACATGACTGATTGCCCAATGTTCTAATACGCTTTCATCATATTCGAAAAAAATCCGCTATCGGTGTAATAGGAGTTACTGAAATAAATTTCGCGTTTGATATCGTGCGTAAGCGTCGACATCCCGCGCTAAACGCTCATGAGAAAAATGTTTGAATTCACAATTCTTTTTTTAGCTATCGGTTTTTACGTCAGCGTATAATGTCGCTTTCATTTTAATTACGCGGTGATGGCGTGTTTAGTTCTATGTCTGAAGCAGATCCGGCGGACACAATTATCAACACACATGCCGAAACGTTTGACATGCACGTTTATAATAGCAACACATAATATAACCCACCATGCGGGATATACTCAGACTTCTGCTGCTGTAATTGGGAGCTGATGACTGTATAGCCGTGTGTAGGTAATATATATATATATATATATATATATATATATATATATATATATATTATATA
>NW_014577384.1:217697-227674 GCF_000485595.1 Priapulus caudatus
GCTGCTGGATAGATGAGGAAGAATATCTAGCTTTCAGTGGCTGCTGGAGGGATGAGGAAGAGTCTTTAGCTCTCAGTGGCTGCTGGAGGGACGAGGAAGAATCTCTAGCTCTCAGTAGCTGCTGGAGGGATGAGGAAGAGTCTTTAGCTCTCAGTGGCTGCTGGAGGGACGAGGAAGAATCTCTAGCTCTCAGTAGCTGCTGGAGGGATGAGGAAGAGTCTTTAGCTCTCAGTGGCTGCTGGAGGGATGAGGAAGAATCTCTAGCTCTCGGTAGCTGCTGGAGGGATGAGGAAGATGCTGTAGACCAGCAGTGGAACATACGACGCGTGTAAATACTGCGGCAAGAAGAATCGCTGCTATCGGAAATGCGTCTGTCGGTTTTGTCGGGTCTTTGAGACGCTCTGTGTGCGTCTGTGAGCGATAAGCGGTTCATCGTCGTCGACGGAATTGGTCGGCGATTTCCTGATATGCTGGCGACGTAACTCACTCGGCGTGGTTAGTTCGAACTACCGTGTAAAAGAAAATTACGGTTGCGAGAAACGCGAATGGATAAATTAATAAATTCATGAACGAAAACATGTATCAGTATAAATGAAGAGACGAACGAACGAACGAGTGAGTGCACGAACAAAAGCGAGGAAGCAAGGGAACAAACGAGCAATTGAATTAACAAGCGATCGAACGCACGAACGAATGAATGAACGAACGAATGAACGAACGATTGAACGAATGAACAAATGAATGAACGAGCGAATTAACGAACGATCGAACGCACGAACGAATGAACAAATGAATGAACATACGAATGAACGAACGACCGACTGACGAACAAGTGAACGACATCACGGACGAATAAACGAACGGACTAGCGAATGAATGAATACGTAATTTTAAGCAAACGAAATCATGTTCAACGCGCTATGCTTGTGTTTGCTAATTCGATATTCCTATGAATTGCAATTCACTGTCTCACCAACTTAAAATAATCTGACGGCACAGTGAACAGTGGTTTGTTCTGAATTATGTAGAGACATTATGGGCGTCTCTATATTGAGTCACACGACTGTTGCTGTACAGTTATTTTTTACTAGATCTCGTCTAGTTATACCAAAACGCGTTGGTATCGCGTAAAAGCTCGAAATCGAATAAAATCGATTAAAATCGATTTCAGAAAAAATTTTCGAAATCGTCGTCATCGTCATGTTGATCATCAGCGTCACGTTGGTAAACCACCGCCACCACCGGCGCGGTCAGTTAATCGTCAACGTCTACGTCGAAGTCTCAGTCAAATCTTAAGAGTGACGTATGTCATCGTCATCGTCAGCATCCCATTCGTCATCCACTGTCGCTCGCATAGTTAACTAATCGTCAATGTCAACGTCCTCGTCAACGTCAACATTATCGTCAACATAAGCGTCAGCATCATCGTCAGCGTCATCGTCAGCGTCATTGTCATCGTTAACGTAATCCCCACGAAGCCCGCTCGATCGGCTAACTCGTCTGCGGTTTATTTAGAACTCGCCCGTAAAACCAGTACTTCTGTGAGCTGGCCGTGTATGTGACTGCCCACGTGACTACTTGTTCGTCTGCAAGCATCGCAGAATAGCAGACACGCCGACACTCTGACACGCCGATAATTTGAAATCGGACGCCGTTGTCTGTGGGAGCAGCAGCAACAGCACCAGCAGCAGTAGCAGCAGCAGCAACAGCTACAGCAGCAGCCGCAGCACCACCACCACCACCACCAGCAGCAGCAGCACTACCACCACCACCACCACCATCACCACCACAGCAGCAGTAGCAGCAGCACAGCAGCAGTAGCAGCAGCATCCGCAGCAGCAGCAGCAGCAGCACCACCACCACCACCAGCAGCAGAAGCAGCAGCAGCAGCAGCAGCAGCAGCAGCCACCGCAGTCACGATCCCACATACCGCAGACCACTTCATCGCTATCTATCTATTTCCCTCTGCTTACAAGAAGTGTAGATCTGTCGGGCAAAGACAGCGTGTGTGTGTGTGTACAGACGCGCTATCGCTCACTGAAACCCTCTCGGGAAGTCCCTCGGAATTTTAAGGTCGGATTTCAGCAGAGGAGATTTCCTCTATCAAAGCTTCGATGGCGACGTCCTCCTCCGCCGCCGCTGCTTCTATGATATCGAGATATAACTCGACATGTAGAAGGTCATAAACCGTCAGCCTCAATCTAAAACTGCGCGCGCGCGACGTCGCCGCGTTTGCATATTTCAATATTTCAAATAAGATGCACGTATGCAAATGCAATTTGAAATTTAAATTTCGCGTCGCATTTGCGCGGTGGGGGTGGGAGGGGGTGGAGGTGTCGCGATGTCTGTCCTATGGAAGCGGGCGTTTATTACGTGTCTGCATTAGCAGTGATGGGGGGGTGTGACAATTAATGCTAATACACGTGTCCTTCGACGTCGTTTATCAAACACGAGACAACGCACAATAGAGCGATACTGCTTGAAATGCCGACGTCTATAGAGAGAGAGGACGGAGAGAGAGAGAGAGAAGAGAGAGAGAGAGAGAGAAGAGAGGACGAGAGAGAGCAGAGAGAGAGAGAGAGAGAGATAGTTGGATAGATAGATAGACTGATAAATAGATATATAGTTAGACAGATAGATAGATAAATAGATAGATAGATAGATAAGAGAGAGAGAACGAGAGCACGAGAGAGAACGATAGAGAGAGAGAGAGAGAGAGGGGGGGAGAATGAGGCGGAGGATGAAAAAATTAAACAGAGAGTAAGAGAGAACATACAGCGAGGTTGACCGACACTTACTAGCGCACATATATAATACTTTACGATACTATATATATACGATATGATATAGGATATAATACTTTACTATACTTGTTCTTAAGCGCAGAAACACGCTTCAATGCGAAAAAATACATCAAACACCGCCCCACCGCGTCTGACAGCACCGAGTGAAAAAATCACGGCAGGTCGTACGTAAAGACGCGCTAATACACGTGTACCGCCCGCGAAGCGTCAGAAGCGTGTTTGCAATTTAGATTGCCTCGTTGTTGCCGGATTACGGCCGTGGCGGCGGCACCGGCGTCGCTTTAATGAGCGTCTAATTACGCGACGAATTCGTGCGCATGCGCATCGAAAGCGGCGGCGACAGGCTGGCTGTGAGGCAGGCTGGCTTCATTTTCCTTCGCTTCCGTTCGTCGTGTTCGTGGCTGTCAGTTTTTTATTTCCTCCATCCGTGTGCATTGTTTCTCGCTCTCATCACCCACCACTTCTCCGTGACATCAGTTATAAAAAAGACCGAGAAATAATTGCCGCGTTTACACGGAGCAACAAATTCGGTAATTGGCGTTCACACGAGGCAAAAATGCGCGGTCCAACAAATACGGATTCTAAATAGATTCCGTAATTTTGTTGAAATACGAGGCTTCCCAGATGCCGAATTACTTCTCGTGCTTGAGAAATTCCGAATCTCTTGGACCGCGTATTTGTCGAGAGCCAGAGTTTACATGTTTACACATTACATGTTTACACTGTTGCTGTGCATTGATTGTTTAATTCGCATTGTTCTCCTGATTGTTCGCTTGGACGCATTGTTTTTTTTCAACTCGCAGCTCGCAGACCGCACGCACACGCACACACATACACGTAGCGAATCTCTCGCAGCCTCTACATCTGCAGGACCAATCATTCGCATCAAGGCAATCCGCTAGCGCCGACACGGACTCGCCTACAACGCCGACGCGTAGCGCACACAGACCATGAAACAGATTTCGTTTCGAAATAACTTCATATTAGCTAAATCGGCGCCGACCGCGCCTCTGACGGCGGCTTTCCGCACCACCCAGGTATGCGATGATGAAACATCCGTGTGAAGATCGCTCCCAGTAGAACAGTTACGCTCGAGGCAATTGTAGATATTTCAAGATTTCGCGGTCGGTCGTTAGTAATAATTACATGAATCTCAGCAGGTTTCCAGAGCGTGTGGGGACCGTGGTGCGTGTAGCATCGATGCGTATGTCTCTTGCCCTGCTTTTAACGATCAGTTGGGCGGAATCTAATTAAATATCAAACTCGTCTGTACATGTGTATCAAGAGTACATAGAGATTATCTCTATTATGTATACTCTTGATGTGTATCTGTGTGTTTGTGTGTGTGTCTCTTTCTCTTTCTCGCTCTATTTTTCTCTCTGTCTCTTATTCTGTCCTTCTCTCCATCCCTGATCCTCTGATATCTTGTTCGTTATTTCTTTTGCTTGCTCTAGCTCTATCGCAGCTGCATCTTTGAACAACCCTACATGCGGAGTCGCAGTCTCAGGCTCAGCAGAGAGACGCTATATGTACGATTGGTACGGGGTGCGATCGGCGACACTACGCATGCGCGTACAGGGTGTTCGTAATTGGCTGACATTTGAGAGCAATTAATGCGCCTATATCATTTTAATTAGCCATCAATTAATAGGGGAAGGCGCCGAAACAGACCAGTGCCGCGTGACGGTTCGTATATTACTGGCGACGTGACGCACGGTGAAGCCGCTCTTGTCAGATATTTATAGCTGATACTGATTGCTATTAGCATGACGCTGCGGAGGACAGACATACGTTAAGATTGTTACATGACGCAGTCCAGACATGACGCAGCTTTACAAGAAGCATGACGCAGTTGTGCATGAAGCAGCGCAGATACGCGCATATGTAATAATGACGCAAGACGGAGACTACATCTATAATGACAATTAGATGATGCAACACTGGGACGCAAATCTATAATGATAATTAAATGACGCAGAACGGGGACGTATATCTATAATGATAATTAGATGACGCAACACTGGGACGCAAATATATAATGAATAATTTTTTAATTAAATGACGCAGAACGGGGACGTTATATCTTAATGATAAGTTAGATGACGCAGCACGGGGACGCAATGACGCGCTGCGAACTCCTATATAATCGTTGCGATATATTAATTAAATTCGCAGCAATTATGCAACGCCCGGATCCTAATTATCCCACCGCGAGTGGCAATATCAAATATGGACTAGAGAATTAACGTATATTTTCGTGAATTGAAGATGCCGCTGCGTATAGCATGGTGTGTATAACGCGACTGATGGCGCTAATTTCGAAACCTTTTCATGACATCCAGTGCATCGTATATTTAACGTACACGCCATCTGACATTGAATGTTGCTAGCCTTAGCGTGGTGGAGATGTGTGGTGTGTGTGTGTGTGTGTGTGCTGTGTGTGTGGTGTGTGTGTGGCGTGTGTTGTGCGTGTGTATTGCTGTGCGCTGTGCGTGTGCGTTTGCGTGTACGCTGTGGGCGTGTGCGCGTCGCGGTGTGGCGTGTTACGTGTTGCGTCGTGCGTGTGTATGTGGTGCGGTGAATGTGCGTGTGTGTGTGCGTCATGTGGCGTGCAGTGCGTGCGGGCGGAGCGTGCGTGTGTGTGTGTGCGTGCGTGGCCGTGCGTGCGCCGTGTGTGTGCGTGCGAGCGTGGTGACACACAATTTACGCTCGCAACGCGAAGAGATGCGAATCTCAGTCATCTCCTTAGGCTGCCCATCATCTGTTGACAGTCCGTTCATTTGTTCTGATCGCGTGCCTGCGGGGACCTGTCGTGAGACACAGTACTCTGACGCAGACGTTGACGCTGACGCTGCTAGACACGACGCAGAGAAGGAAACTGCGCCTTACCGAAGTTCATAAAGAGGTGACCTCAATCAGACGGCTGTTATTCTCTCGCGTGGAGAAATAGACGTAGAAGTGTCTCCCGCACCAACGTAATGTACAAGCACTCTGATTTCATTCCTGAAACTCGTCCGACAAAACAGTGTATGGAATTATTTTCGCTTCGTAATTTTCGTTCACGGATGTCGCTTCTGTCGCAATCATGACAGCCCTAGATGGCGCCTTGACGGGCGACGCTGCCGAATTAGAAAACACTGCTACAGCAAGCATATTGCTAGATAGCATGCGTGATTGGTGAGAGAGCGGTGAGAGTGAAGAGTTTGGGGAGAGGAGTGGGGGTGCGCATTGAGAGGTATATTAGTGTTGGGGTGGGGAGTCGTGGGGGGGGGCTGATGAGTGAGAGTGAAGAGTGAGGAGAGAGATTGAAGGATGAAAACTGTGGGGTGAGGAGTGGGCAGGGTGAGGAGTGTGTGGTGAGGAGTGTGGGGTGAGGAGTGTGGGTGAGGAGTGTGTGTGAGGAGTGTGGGGGTGAGGAGTGTGTGGTGAGGAGTGTGGGGTGAAGAGATGTGTGTGGTGAGGAGTGTGTGGTGAGGAGTGTGGGGTGAGGAAGTGTGGGTGAAAGGAGTGTAGAGTGAGGAGTGGTAGTGGTGAGGAGTGTGGGGTGAGGGAGTGGGTGGTTGAGGAGTGTGGGGTGAGAGCTGTTGGGTGTGAGGAGTGTGGGGTGGGAGTGAGTGTAGATGTGAGGAGTGGTGTGGTCGAGGATGTGGGCTGAAGAGAGTGTGTGGTGAAGGAGTTGGGTGCAGGAGTGTGGGGTGAGGAGTGTGGGGTGAGGAGTGTGGGTGATGGAGTGTGGGGTTGAGGGGTGTAGAGGAGGAGTGTGTGGTGAGGAGGTGTGGGGGTTGAGGAGTGTGGTGGTGAGGAGTGTGGGTGAGGATGTGTGGGTGAGGAAGTGTGGGGTGAGGATGTAGTGTGAGGAGTGTGGGGTGAGGAGTGTGGGGTGAGGAGTGTGGTGGTGAGGAGTGTGGGGTTGAGGAGTGTGGGTGGAGGATGTGTGGGTGAGGAGTGTAGAGTGAGGAGTGTGTGGTGAGGAGTGTGGGGTGAGCGAGTGTGTGTGAGGAGTGTGGGGTGAGAGTGTGGGCGTGAGGAGTGTGTGGTGAGGGAGTGTGGGGTGAGCGAGTTGGTGGGTGAGGAGTGTGGGGTGAGAGTGTGTGGTGAGTGAGTGCTGGGGTGAGGAGTGTGGGTGAAAGAGTGTGAGAGAGGGTGAAAGGAGTGTGTGGTGAGGAGTGTGAGGTGAGGAAGTGTGGGTGAGGAGTGGTGGGTGAGGAGTGTGTGTGAGGAGATGTGTGGTGAGGAGTGTGGGGTGAGAGTGTGTGGTGAGGAGTGTGGTGGTGAGGAGTGTCAGAGTGAGGAGCTTGTTGTGGTGACGGAGTGGTGGGGTGAGGAGTGTAGAGTGAGGAGTGTGTGGTGAGGAGTGTGGGGTGAGGAGTGTGTGGTGAGGAGTGTGGGGTGAGGAGTGTGGGGTGAGGAGTGTGGGGTGAGGAGTGGGGGTGATGGAGTTGTAGAGTGAGGAGTGTGGGGTGAGGAGTGTGGGGTGAAGGAGTGTGTGGCTGAGAGTGTGGCGGTGAGGATGTGTGGGGGTGCGGAGTCGCGTGGGGTGAGGAGTGTGGGGGTGAGGAGTCGTATGAGTGAGATGTGGGGTGAGGAGTGTGCTGGTGAGGAGAGGTGTGGGGTAGAGGAGTGTGTGGTGAGGAGTGTGTGGTGGAGGAGTGTGTGGCTGAGGAGGTAAGTGCAGAGTGTGTGGTGAGCGACGTGTGGCGGGTGAGGAGTGGTGGGGTGAGGATGTGGGGTGAGGAGTCCGTGGGTGAGGAGTGTAGAGTGAGGAGTGTGGCCGTGGAGAGTGTGGGGTGAGGAGTGTGGGGTGAAGGAGTTGTGGGTGAGGATGTGTGGGGTGAGAGCGCGTGTGGGTGAGGAGTGTGGGGTGAGGCATGTGGGGTGAGGAGTGTACGCGTGAGGAGTGTGTGGTGAGAGTGTGGGGTGAGGAGATCGTGTGGGTGAGGAGTCGTGGGGTGAGGAGTGTAGATGAGGATGTGGGGTTTTGATGCAAGTGCTGGGGTGAGGAGTGGGTGGGGTGAGGAGTGTGGGGTGAGGAAGTGTGGGGTGAGGAGTAGTGGTGAGGAGTGTGAGGTGAGGAGCTGTGTGGTGAGGAGTGTGGGGTGAGGAGTGTTGGGAGTGAAGGAGTGTGTGGTGAGGAGTGTGTGGTGAAGGAGTGTGGCTGTGAAGGAGTGTGTGGTGAGGAGTGTGGGGTCGAGGAGTGTGGGGTAGGAGTGTGTGTGAGGAGTGTGTGGTGAGGAGTTGGGGGTGAGGAGTGTGCGGGTGAGGAGTGTGTTGTGAGGAGTGTGTGTGAGGAGTGTGGGGTGAAGGAGTGTGGGGTGAGGAGTGTGGGGTTGAGGAGCTGTGGGGGTGAGTGAGTGTGGGGCCTGGGAGTGTGGGGGTGATGGAGTGCTGCTGGTGAGGAGTGTGGGGTGAGGAGTGTGGGGTGAGGAGTGTGTGGTGAAGAGTGTGAGGTGTAGGAGTGCTGGGGTGAGGAAGTGTGTGGTGAGGAGTGTGGGGTGAGGAGTGGGGTGAGGAGTGTGGGGTGAGGAGTGTGGGGTGAGGAGTGTGTGGGCAGAGTGTGGGTGAGGAGCTGTGTGGCTGAGGGAGTGTGGGGTGAGGGAGTGTGGCGTTGAGGAGATGTTGTGGTGAGAGTTGGGGTGAGGAGCTGTGGGGTGAGGAGTGTGGGGTGAGGGAGTGTGAAGTGAACGAGTGTGGGATTGAGGAGTGTGGTGGTGAGGAGCTGGTGTGGTGAGGAGTGTGGGGTGAGGAGTGTGGGGTCCGAGGAGTGTGGAGTGAGGAGTGTGTGGTGAAGAGCATGTGAGGCTGAGGAGTGTGTGTGAGGATTGTGGGGGTGAGGAGTGTGGGGTGAGGAGTGTGGGGTGCAGGAGTGATGGGGTCGAAGAGTGTGCAGGTGAGGAGTGTGGGGTGAGGAGTAGGGGGTGAGGAGTGTCGTGGTGAGGAGTGTGGGGTGAGTGAGTGTGGGTGAGGAGTGTGTGGTGAGGAGTTAGTGTGGTGAGGATGTGGGGTGAGGGTGTGGGGGTGAGGCGTGTGTGTGGTGAAGGAGTGTGTGGTGAGCGAGTTGGGGTGAGGAGTGTGGGGTGAGGAGTGTGGGGTGGAAGGAGTGCTGGCGGTTGAGGAGTTGTGGTGAGGAGTGTGGGCGTGAAGGCAGTGTGTGGTGAGGAGAGTGTGGTGCAGGAGTGTGAGGTGAGGAGTGTGGGGGTGAGGAGTGTGTGGTGAGGAATGTGGGGTGAGGAGTGTGAGGTAGAGGAGTCGTGTGGTGAAGGGAGTGTGGCTGGTGAAGGAGTGTGTGGTGAGGAGTGTGGGGTGAGGAGTCGTGGGTGAGGAGTAGTGGGGTGAGGCGTGTCGGCGGGTGCATCGAGTGGGGGTGAGGAGTGTGTGGTGAGGAGTTGTGGCGGTGAGGATGTGGGGTGAAAGAGTAGTGGGTGTGAGGAGTGTGTGGGAGCTGAGTCCGCTGTGGTGAGCGAGTGTGGGCTGCCGAGGAGTGTGGGCGTGAGGAAGGGTGCTGAGGGTGAGGAGTGTGGGGGTGAGGAGTGCCCGGGTGAGAGTCGTGGGGTGAGGAGTGGTGTGGCGTGCAGCGAGCTGTGGCGGGTGAGGAGTGTGGGGTGAGGGATGTGTGGTGAGGATGGTGGGGTGAGGAGTGTGAGGCGGTGAGGATGTGGGGTCGAGGAGTTGTGGGGTGAGGAGTGTGTGGTGAGGAGTGTGGGGTGACGGAGTGTGTGCGTGAGGAGTGTGGGGTGAGGAAGTGTGTGGTGACGGAGTGTGGAGTTTGAGCCGAGCGTGGGCGGTGAGGCCAAGTGTACAGAGTGAGAGTGTGTGCGTGAGGAAGTGTGGGGTGGGGAGAGTGTGTGTGAGGAGTGTGGGGTGAGGCAGTGTGGGGTGAGGAGTGTGTGGTGAGGAGTGTGGCGTGAGGATGTGTGGGGTGAAGGAGTGCTGGGGTGAAGAGTCTGGGCTGTGAAGCGAGTGGCGGTGCGTGAAAAAAGAGTGCTTGGGGTGAGGAGTGTAGAGTGAGGAGTGTGGCCGTGACAGAGCATGTCGTCGCGCCCTGCAGGAGGTGTTGGGCAGGACTGAGGAGCTGTGGGGTGAAGAGTGTGCTGGGTGAGGAGTGTAGCAGTGGAGGAGTGTGGGGGTGAGGAGTGATGGGGCTGAGGAGTGTGGGGTGAGGAGTGTGGGTGAGGG
>NW_014577384.1:227699-228626 GCF_000485595.1 Priapulus caudatus
GCAGTGCGTGCGCGTAATGCAGTGCGTGTGCGTAATGCAGTGCGTGTGCGTAATGCAGTGCGTGTGCGTAATGCAGTGCGTGTGCGTAATGCAGTGCGTGCGCGTAATGTAGTGCGTGCGCGTAATGCGACGTACAGTTCATACGCTAAAAGTGAACTTATTTTGTAAACGTTTCATAACACAATTAACGTGTGCCAGTTGCCAACGTTGCCAGTGTAATTGCCATTGCGCCTGAGCGAGGCAACACCACCCTCTAATGGCGTCGCATAGTTACTGTTGCTAGGTAGCGCAAGGAAGCCAGGACGCGTATCTTCGTTTTACACTTTATGCGAGATTCCTAAAGATTTGCGTCAATAACTAATTACATAAGAAATTTATGGTTGTAATCAACGAGGATTTAACCAGCACGACACAAAGGCGCAAGGCGTTGTTCCTGGCCGCTGTTGAAGATAAATTCCTAAGATAAATTCCTAAGATAAATTCCTGTCCATTGGCCTATCCTTGTCGGTGAACTCTTCTCGATTCTACACTAAATTGCGATTCCGAAAAGTTGCGATGCAATGCAACGCTAGATTGCGATTCCGAAAATTTGCGATGCGATGCAACTCTAAATTGCGATTTCGAAAAGTTGCGATGCGATCCAACTCTAGATTGCGATTCCGAAAAGTTTCGATGCGATGCAACTCTAGATTGCGATTCCGATTCAGATCTGCAGACAGAACCTGTGAGGATGTTTGTTGCTCCAGCTACGCGATAAGAGCAAGATTATTATCCTCACGGTAAATGCAGGTGAAGATGTTTGCATCCCGAATGCGCAGTCCTTAGTCTGCTGGCTTCGTCGCCAACGCTACGCACGCCCGCTACGACTACGCACGCACGCATGCTGGAGCGACAGCACACACACACACACACACACATACACACACG
>NW_014577384.1:228636-236222 GCF_000485595.1 Priapulus caudatus
TACAGACTGTATTGCATACCACATCTAGTATAGACTGTATTGCATACCACATCTAGTATAGACTGTATTGCATACCACATCTAGTATAGACTGTATTGCATACCACACCAAGTATAGACTGTATTGCATACCACATCTAGTATAGACTGTATTGCATACCACATCTATAATAGACTGTATTGCGTATCAGACCTACCATAGACTGTATTGAATATTACACCTAGTATAGATTGTATTGCATATCACATCTAGTATATGTTGTTGCTTATCACAGTTAGTAGATCAACGATTGATCAACAGAGATCAACCGTGATCAACGAGTGATCTACAGTGAGCAACAGTAATCAACGGTGATTAACTGAACTAGACTGTGCTTAAATCTGGTAAAATCGGTTTAACTGATATCAAGTGTGTTTAGCTGCGATCAACGACGAGTACCAATATCTTATCAACCACGTGTAACTTTAACCATCTTTACCAACTCTGATCAATACGGATGAACCGTATTTACCTACGCCAGACTGTGATGGATAGTGATCAAGAACAACCTAATCTGTTCTAATCAGGAACAGAATCTTGGTTTCTCTCTACGTGATCATCAAGGGTTGCGTAGTGACAGATTAGGCCTCAGCTGCAGCAGCCGACGATTTGCAGTTTCTGTCATTCCTGCGATATACTGCAGCGTGCTTCGACTAACGTAAAAACACGCCGCCGCTGTTCTGAGTATTGCGTGGATGGGAATTAAGCTGATAGACGCATTCTGCGCGCACCGCCGAACACACGAGAGTAGTTTAACGAATTGTCGTTCTACGAATCTGTCTTTATTGCCCGCGTGTATTGACCGCTTCGTCACACAGCGAAGAAATAGCAACTGACGGCAATGCGCGGGCGGTGGGAGGTGATCAAACTATAACTTGCCGGGAAATCATGATAATATCGACGGGTTGATTGAAAATCAACACGAGTGTGTATCGTGTGTGGTTCCGAATTATTAAACTGCCACGTGCAATAACGAATTTCGTAATTGAATTTGTTAAATATAGTTGTTATTTAACAGGGGCCCGATGCCAGAAACAAAATTAGTCTTAACATTCGCCTTAACTTTACGATGCGTCTGACAACGGGCCCTAGATATATGAGAGAAATATCTGTTGAAATATGTATATCCCATCACGTCTATATGTGCCATGAGAGCGCCCTCTGGCGTTCACCACCGGAGCAAACACGCCCACGCACACTCACACGCCCGCGCGCGTACGTGCACGCCCCACATACGCACAAGCACATGCGAGCACGCACGTACCACACACGCATGCGCGCATGCGAGCACGCACGCACCACACACGCATACGCACATGCGAGCACGCACGCACCACACACGATATATCTTGGATATATGTAACAGAAAAATACATCCCCGAAACACAACCTGATCGAGCGCGCATCGCAAAATCTTCAATAAATTTATTACATTTATTAATTACCATCATGTCGAATCAAAACATTAAACTTGTTAGATTTATGTTGTTAGCTCGCCTATCATTTATACACAACCTGCTACCGACATAAAAATCAATCGTGTTCGTGAAAGAACTCGATTTAATTGCAAAACATGTTAAAAATGCTAATGGTTATTTTTATATCGCGATTAAAAATCGTTTAACCTAGAGTAGGATTCTGTATAATGATAATGGCAAAAAAACACGACAGTGATATTTCCACGACATTAAGTCTAGCGTAATGCAGTGCGTGCGCGTAATGCAGTGCGTGCGCGTAATGCAGTGCGTGTGCGTAATGCAGTGCGGTGGCGTAATGCAGTGCGTGTGGCGTAATGCAGTGCCGTGCCGGCGAATGGCAGTGCGTGCGCGTAACTGGCAGTGCGTGTGCGTAATGCAGTGTCGTGCGCAGTAATGCAGTGCGTGCGCAGTAATGCAGGTGCGTGTGTCGTAATGGCAGTGCGTGTGGCGTAAATGGCAGTGCGTGCGCGTAATGGCAGTGCGTGTGCGGTAATGCAGTGGCGTGTGGTAAATGCAGTGCGTGTGCGTAATCAGTGCGTGTGCGTAAATGGGCGTGCGTGGCGTTAATGGCAGTGCGTGCGCGTATCAGTGCGTGCGCGTACATGCAGTGCGTGTGCGTAATGCAGGCGTGCGCCGTAATGCAGTGCGTGGTGCGTTAATGCATGTGGCGTGCGCGTAATGCAGTGTGGCGTGTGCGTAATGCAGTGCGTTGTGCGTAATGCAGTGCGTGTGCGTAATGGCAGTGCGTGTGCGGTAAGCAGTTGCGTGTGGCGTAATGCAGCTGGCGTGTGCGTAATGCAGTGCGTGTGTCGTATGCATGGTGCGTAATGGCAGATGCGTGTGCGTAATGCAGTGCCGTGTGCGTAATGCAGTGCGTGTGCGTAATGCAGTGCGTGTGGCGTAATGCAAGTGCGTGCGCGTATGCAGTGGCGTGTGCGTAATGCAACGTACAGTTCATACCTGAAAGTGAAACTTATTTTTGTAAACGTTCATAACACAATTATACGTGTGCGCAGTTGGCCAATGTTGCCAGCGTAATTGGTCCATTGCGCCTAAGCGAGGCAACACCACCTCTAATGGCGTTCGCATAGTTACCTGTGCTAGTACGCAAGGGAAGCCAGGGACGCGTATCTTTCGTTTTACACTTATGCGAGATTCCTAAAGATTTCGTCAATCACTAATTACATGAAATTTATGTGTGTAATCAACGAGGATTTAAACGCAGCACGACACAAAGGCGCAGGCGTTGTTCCTGGCCGCGGTTGAGATAAATTCGCTAAGATAAATCCTGTCCACTTGGGCCTATCCTTGCGGTGAACTCTTTTCGATTCTACACTAAAGTTGCGATTTCCGAAAAGTTGGCGATGCACCATGCAACTCTAGATTGCGATTCGAAGTATAGATGCGATGCAACTCTAGATTGCGATTTTCGCGAAAAGTTGCGGATGGCGATGCAACTCTAGATTGCGATTCCGCATTCAGATCTGCACGACAGAACCTGTGAGGATGTTTTTGCTCCAGCTAACGCGATAAAGAGGCAAGATATTAATCCTCACGGTAAATGCAGGTGAAGATGTTTGCATCACCGAATGCCAGTCCTTAAGTCTGCTGGCTTCCGTCGCCCAACGCTGACGCGACCACGCACGCTACGACTACGCACGCGACGGTCACGCACGCACGCACGCACGCACGCACGGATGCTGGAGCGGGCAGCAACACACACACACTACACATACACTGCGCGCCACACACACACTAATTATCAACACATACACACACACCACCACACAACCACACGAACACACACACACACCACACACACATCACACACACACACACCACACACACATACACCCACAACACACACATACACACACACCACAACGCACATACACACACACACACACACACACACACACACACAACGCACACACACACACTACAACATCACACGCACACACGTCATACAACACACGACGTCGCGCGCACACACACACACTATATACACACACACACACACACCAACCACACACCACACACATCACACACTGCACACACACAACACACACAGCACACGACAATCACACACAGACACGCCACACAACACACATATCACACTACACATACATACACACTACACACACACAACACACACAACGACACATACACACATACACAGTACTACACACCCCACACACACATACACACACACACACACACACACACAGCCACACACAGCCACGACACACGCCACCACACACACACACACACACACACACACACAAGCGCGCCAGCGGGCGCGCCGGCGGGCACCAACACCACTACAACCACGTGCGCGCCGCCGCGCGGCGCGCAACAACCCCCCCCCCCCCCCCCCCACAACCACACCGCCGCGCGCACACACCCACCCACTCACACACACGCTGCGCCACGGCCGCGCACGACACACACACCCACACCCCACCCCCACACACACACCACCACACACCACACCCATCATCCTCTCAACCGCCACCCCACCGCCACATCACACACACGCCGCGCCCCGGCCGCCCGCGCACACCACATATCAAAAACACCACACACCACCAACACAACACACATACCAACAAAACACTCTCTCTCTCTCTCTTCTCTACTCACTCACCGCGCGCGCGCCACGGCGCGCCGGTCGGTGCACACAGACACACATACACACTCGCACACACAAGACGCACGCGCGCCGCCAGCACCACACACACACACAACACACCAACACAACCACACACACACACGCTGAGATCGGGTCAACACACACAACACACACACACGGCGCGCGCGCACGCGCACACACCACACCACACACGACACAAACGCAACGCACGCCACGCACGCACACACACAGCATAAGCACAACACACACACACACACACACACACACACACCACACACAACACACACACAACACACACAACAGCGCGCGGCGAGCGCCACACACACAACACACACACAGCACACCAATGCACAACACCACACACACAACACACATACACTACAACTACGCCCGCACACTCCCGAGGGAACACACTGGGGGTTCGAAAAGCGCTGCATCTGCATGTAAGCCGAGAATCCCCACCGCGAATGTCAGTGCGGATGCGCGACCGAACGTCCGGTCCGCGGGTGTATACCACGTCAATTACTACCAATGTCTACGGACGGAGCTCGAGTGACGCGATATTTCTCCAGCTGGCGAATTTAAATATGAAAAAAATTGTCGTGTCATAAGTTGTTGTGTCAATATCGGGTGTGTATAGATGTTGGCAGGAGGACGTATTACATGTGACCTTCAAGCTCAAATAGTCCCATCGCCTCTCGTACATTTGGTTTTTATCGGCCATCAGCTGGTATGGTTTGGAGGTTGCATATATTGACGCTTGGCTATTAAAACTTGTCGTATATTGCCCCTCGGTCTACAAGTACCTTCTGGTATATGCTAATCTAGCGGTATACGGAGAGTGTCCGTATGTGATAATATATATATATATATATAATATATATAATATATATATATATATATATTATATCAGGGGTTACTAATGACAAATTTGCATTATATATATAAAAATCTATATATATATATAATATGATATTATTATATATTATATTTATATTATATATATATAATATATATATATATATATATATATATATATAATATATATATAAATGCGTCATGCTTGGATATCGAAGTTAGAGAGGGTGAGAGGGAGAGTGCGAGAGAATGAGAGAGAATGCTGAAAATGGATATGTACACAGATATAAGAAGCGAGAGCGAAAAGAGAGAGAGATAGAGATTAGATAGATAGAGAGAGATAGGAGAGAGAGAGAGAAGAGAGAGAGAGAAAAGAGAAAAGAGAGAGAGAGATAAAGAGAGAGGGAAGAGAGAGAAAGAGAAAGAGAGCAGAAGAGAGAGATTTAAGAAAGAGAGAGAGAGAAGAGAGAGAGAGAGAGAGAAATAAGAGAGACAAAAGAGAGAGAGAATAAAGAAAGAGAGAGAGAGAGAGAAAGAGGAAAGAAAGAGAGAGAGAGAGAGAGAGAAAGAGAGAGAGAGAGAGAAAGGAAGAGAAACAGAGAGATAGATAGATAAAGAGAGACAATCGAGATCGAGAGAGTGTGTGAGAGAGAGCGAAGAGAGAGCGAGAGAGAGAAAGAGAGAGAGAGATAGTGAGAGAGAGCGGAGAGAGAGCGAGAGAGAGAGAGAGAGAGAGAGAGAAGAGAGAGCGAGCGAGAGAGAGAGAGAGAGATAGAGAGAGAGGAGAAAGAGCGAGAGAGAGAGAGAGAGAGAGAGAGAAAGAGAAAGAGACAGAAGAGAGAGAGAGAGATGAGAGAGAGAGAGAGAAGAGAGCGAGAGCGAGAGCGAGGAGAGAGAGAGAGAGAGGAGAGAGAGAAGAGAGAGAGAGATAGCGAGAGAGAGAGAGAGCGAGAGAGAGCGGAGAGAGAGAGAAGAGAGAGCGAGAAAAAGAGAGAGAGAGAGAGCGAGAGAAAACGAGAGAGAGAGAGAGAGAGAGAGAGAGAGAGAGAGCGAGAGAGACGAGGAAGAGAGAGAAAGAGAAAAGAAAGAAGAGAGAAAGAGCGAGAGCGAGAAGAGAGAGATAGAGAGAAGAGAGAGAGAGAGAGAGAGAGAGAGAAGGAGAGAGATGAGAGAGAGAGAGAGAGAGTAGCGAAGTGAGAAGCGAGAGAGAGAGAGAGAGCGAGAGAGAGAGAAAGAGCGCGCGAGAGAGAAGCGAGAGAGAGAGAGAGAGAGTAGAGAGAGGCGAAAGAGAGAGAAGAGAGAAGAGAGAGAGAAGAAGAGAGAGATGAGAGAGAGAGAGGAGAGAGAGAGAGATAGTGAGAGAGAGCGAAAGATAGGCAGAAGAGAGAGAGAGAGAGAGTAGAGAGAGAGAGAGAGGAAGAGAGAGAGAGAGAGAGAGAGAGCCAGAGAGCGAGGGGAGAGAGAGAAAGACATGAGAAGAGAGACAGGAGAGAGAGGAGAGAGAGAAGGAGAGAGAGAGAGAGAGACGAGAAGAGAAAGAGAGAAGAGAGAGGCGAAAGAGAGAGAGAGAGAGAGAAAGAAAGAGAGAGACGAGAGAGAGAGAGAGAGAGAGAGAGAGAGCGCAGAAAGGAAAAGAGAGAGAGAGAGAGAGAGAGACGAGAGAGAGACACCGCGAGCTGAGAGATATATAAGATAAAGAGCTATTATAAACGGCGTTATAAGGGGGTTATCATTGGCACTCACCGCTCGTATTGCTCTCTATGCTCATTATTCTAATAGGCCGCTGAGAAATCATTTCATGTAAAACGGCCTATTCATCGGTCACCAGAGGCTTTCAAACTCCAATTCGTCATTATTACTTTTTCCTTTTTCCTTTAGTATTAATTAGACAGGGCCTGCATCGCCCCGTGCGACCACTTATATCGCTGTGTGTAGATTTGTTTGAAATGCAACGGCCGATGAATCGTTTTTAGTTACATCATAGATATAGAGAAGAAAAGATAGCCAACTCCGCGGCCATGTTTGAAAAGGTTGGGTACAGTTTGCATGCCGGAGCTCGAGCACGACGTTACTGTCGGTCGCCACGCTCAGCGTATTGTTTTACATTTGGTGTTTGCTTGAATTTGCCTATGTCTATTTAAATATCTATCGATATCTTATGTGTTAGCGATTGCAGGAACAAATTGTGTTGTTGTTAAATGTCATATAGCATAGCAGATCGCAAAAGCTAGTGAGATTCTAGCAAATTAAGACGTTTAGAAATATAAAAAAAGACTATAGTATAGACACGCTAATGCTGAGACTCGTCATGACGAAGGGTTGGGCGGAGTGCGAAGACGGCTGCCTAATTAGCTTGCGCTAGGCAACTCAATTCAACTAGAACACAGACACATCTGTTCGAAGACACTTCGAACCAGAATGCCTGCAAAGTTTGGGTATAAATATAAATAAGCTTCATCACTAAATCATGTCTAATTTACGAGTCAGAACGTTTTGTTTACATTCAAATTCAATCCAATAGTAACACATTGTTAATTGACCTTAGTGGTATCTTATTG
>NW_014577384.1:236247-248747 GCF_000485595.1 Priapulus caudatus
GAGGAGAGAGAGATAGCGAAGTGAGAGCGAGAGAGAGAGAGAGAGCGAGAGAGAGAGAAAGAGCCGACGCGGAGAGAGAAGCGAGAGAGAGAGAGAGAGAGTAGAGAGAGCGAAAGAGGAGAGAAGAGAGAAGAGAGAGAGAAGAAGAGAGAGGAGAGAGAGAGAGGAGAGAGAGAGAGATAGTGAGAGAGAGGAAGATAGCGCGAAGAGAGGAGAGAGAGAGAGTAGAGAGAGAGAGAGAAGAAGAGAGAGAGAGAGACGAGAGAGAAGGCAGGAGCAAGAGAGAGAGAGAAAGAGAGAGACAGAGGAGGAGAGAGAGAGAGAGAGAAGAGAGAGAGAGAGAGAGCGAGAGAGAGAAAGAGAGAAGAGAGAGCGAAAGAGAGGGAGAGGAGAAGAAAGAGAGAGACGAGAGAGAGAGAGAGAGAGAGAGAGAGAGCAGAAGAAAAGAGAGAGAGAGAGAGAGAGAGAGAGAGACAGCGAGCGAGAGATATATAGATAAAGAGATATTATAAACGGCGTTATAAGGGGTTATCATGGCACTCCCGCTCGTATCTGCTCTCTATGCTCATTATTCCTAATAGGCGCTGAGAAATTATTTCATGAATAACGGCCTATTCATGTGTCACAGAGGCTTTCAAACCCAATTCGTCATTATTACTTTTTTCCTTTTTCCCTTTTAGGTATAATTAGAAGCCTCATCGCACCGTGCGACCACTTATATCGCTGTGTGTAGATATTGTTTTGAATCAACGGCGAATGATCGTTTTTAGTTACATCATAGATATAGAAGAAGAAAGATAGCCAACTCCGCGCCATGTTTGAAAAGGTTGGGGTACAGTTGCATGCCGGGAGCTCGGGCACGAGTTACTTCCGGTCGCACGCTCAGCGTATGTTTACATTTGGTGTTTGCTGAATTTGCTATTCTCTGTTTTAAATATCTATCGATATCTTTGGTGTTAGCGATTGAGGAACAAATTGTGTTGTTGTTAAATGTCACTATAGCAATAGCAGATCGAAAAGCATGAGATTCTATCAAATTAAGACGTTTAGAAATATAAAAAAAGAACATAGTATAGACACCTATGCTGAGACTCGTCATGACGAAGGGGTTGGGGGAGTGGCGAAGACGGCTGCTATTAGCTTGCGCTAGGCAACCTTCATTCAACTAGAACACAACACATCTGTTCGAGACACTTCGAACCAGAATGCCTGCAAAGTTTGGGTATAATATAAATAAGCTTATTACTAAATCATGTTCTAATCATAGAGTCAGACGTTCTGTTAACATTCAAATTCCAATCAATGTAACATTGTTAATTGACCTTTAGTGGTATCTTATTGTTCTTGATAACGATACAAGTTAAACACAATATTATTATTCAAGTTTCATGTATATGTAGGGGTGGTCATAGCTTCAAATGTAATGTTGGGTCTTACAAGGTATTGCAAATAATCACTGTTGGTGGTAGGTGTAAATTGTGTCTCCACATTTCAACCGTGCCAAGAGGTCGACACCGTCAGCTTTCTTTGGTTCCTGACCAAACGACGACATACATAACGTTCAACTAGATATTATGGAAAAGTAAATATTAGTATAGTCTAGTGTCAATGCTGTAATAGACAAGTTATTTGCCTGAAGCCTGTAATCATAACATCTTATAAGTCCAGCCATGGCGTGTCTGCTAAAGATGATAACTTTTCATCCTGAGACTTTGAAGTGCAATCAACTTGCAGTAGTGAATGTTTTTTTGGGCTTCCCGGTTAAAAGATTGGTGAAGCGCTTCAGCATCAATACTCTTGCTATCTAATCAATTTATTCAATCATAACTATTAATAGGTATTTATTTTAGGTATTATGGTTATTTAACTCTATATAATAGGTTTTATTCAATTATAACTCGTAATTGTAGATGCTAGGTGAAAATTATATATCTTCATTTAATGTAGAGTCAAATATGTCAAATAGTCATCAGTTCTCCCACCGCTCAGTTCCCTGCTCGCCACGTCACTCCGCAGACAGCGAGGTACAGCGAGCGTACAATTACGTGACCTAAATAAGGCTATGCGCATGCGCATTACGAAACTTAGCGCGCGCTAGGCACCGGATTGCGTACAGACACAGCTTAGAGCGGGCTATCTTAGTTGGGACTAAGTTAGCCCTGCTTCATTTGCGGGCTAATTTGGAGCGGGCCAGTGCGTATTTGGAGCGGGATAGTGTGTACACACTGCAAATATTTAGCGCACGTCAGACGCGCGCTAGTTTAATACCATATCAAATTCGTAGTCTGTACGGGGTATTCGTATGGACTCAAATAATAATTGCTCTCACTCATAGTTATATATGTCATGTAAAATATTTATGTAACACCACCACATACATCAATACATACATATACAGTAGGATGTTTGGAAGCTACTTCAATAATCAATGTTATGTAAATTTTATATACAGATTCAACACCAATTTTCCGGACACTGATGATTCGGAACCTCTTTTAATCCGGATAAATTTCATTTGAAATTCCCGCGCCCCCATATTAGTTTACCGGGTGGCCACAGATGGCATTGCAGGCGTTGCTAGTGACGCAAGCGGCGCGCTCTCCTTAAATTGTTTACATTTTAATTTTTAATTCCCCAATTTTTAGCTATAGCTAGCCACGTATTCGCGTCGCCATGTATTCGTGTAACCGCGTAGCCGTGTATTCGCGTAACCGGCGCGTAGCCGTGTATTCGTGTAACCGGCGCGTAGCCGTGTCTTCGTGTAACCGGCGCGTAGCCGTGTATTCGCGTCGCCGTGTAACCGCGTCGCCATGTATTCGTGTAACCACGTAGCTGCGTCGCCGTGTAACCGCGTCGCCATGTAGCCGCATATTCGTGTAGTCATGTATTTGTGTAACCGCGTAGCCGTGTATTCGAGTAGCCGTGTATTTGTGTAACCGCGTAGCCGTGTGTTCGCGTAGCCGTGTATTCGCGTTGCCATGTATTCATGTTACCGCGTAGCCATGTATTCGAGTAGCCGTGTATTCGAGTAGCCGTGTATTCGAGTAGCCGTGTATTCGAGTAGCCGTGTATTCGAGTAGCCGTGTATTCGCGTAACAGCGTAGCCGCGTCGCCATGTAGCCGCGTCGCCGTGTAGCCGTTCCATTTATACTGTAATAATTAATCTGTCAATTATACTACCGATGATAAACTTGTACTAATAAAATGTAATCATTTAATTTACTGTTAATATTTGTTTAATTTAAGTTTTAGTGCATGGTGCTTTAGAGACATGGGAGGTATATTTAGCTGCTCAGAGGTGTATTGTTGAATTATTATTATGTGACCTCGGGGTATAATGCCTTAATTGGGTGTTATAGCTGCCAATGCAGTGAAAACAGTGATTTGCACATTGTTATAGTGGACAGTGGTTAACTTGATCTAACAATACACATCGGTGAAGGCACGGTAGCAACGGTCATTGTACGAGGTATATCATATCCAACATTTATCGTTTATTCTTTAAAAACATGAAATAAAAACCATGAACCAAAAACCACAAAAAATGCAAAGCCATTTCTTAGAGAGTAACGAAGTGATGTCACATTAGCGATTGAGCTGACAGACATAATCAGCCTATCATCATTACTCAGCCAAGTGATCAAGCTTACTATGTGCCCTGGTATCACTGACAGTGACACTGATGCCACTCCACAGTACAGGGGCAGTTTGTACCAATCCTGTAATACAAATGAATGTATGATGTAAAATGTTAGAATAGTTGAATTTATGTTGAATGTAGATCACACTCCTGTTATTTAATGACTTTCGACATTCGAAAGTAGGGTTGTACCATTAGATGAACAGGCACGACACTGTCTCAGTCTGCCACTGACACTATTAGTATTAGTCTATGCCAGTACGTCAAACAGTACGTATCATCAATACGTACTATATAATTATATATTAAGAAACGTCATTAATATAAGTTAATATATACTGCGAACAAGGCTCTATATCGTACTATTTACCTCTACTTTCTCAAATCTTGCGACCTAATTTAATAATAGACGGTAAATCAAATAAATGCACCGATATTAGAACGTAAACAGTCGCACCATATGTATACAATCAGCTGGTGGATATGCAACCGGAAGTAAAAGCATGCCCGAGTGCGCGAGAATCTTTGCGGCTGAACCTTTTTTGACCAACGGGTGGCGTTGCGGTCGAGTTGGCTATCTTTCTTCTTCTACCTATGGTTACACCCGTGTTGCGAGTGCAGTGCGCATGCGCAGCTCCGCACGCATGAGTGATGGAGAATTATTAGCTTGTCTAACACGTCTTCGTGTACGTCTTCTTATGTGCGAGTACGTCTTCTTATGTGCGAGTACGTCTTCGTGCGTATGTGCGACTTCTTGATGCCTTTTACTATTCGACGCACGTGAACAGCGCTTATATCGAATATTATGATATGCATGATGTCATATTTTTTGTGTGGACTTTTAAATGAGTAATTTATATCAAAAGAATTGATATCCGTGAATATTGCTTCATGCACTCTTGCAAAAGCAATGAGTTATGTTCAAAATAACGAACATGACGGCGGTTATTTTTTGGGTCCACGCAAATTAAACGGACCATTTGACTTCATACTAAATATAGATATGCGGACTAATAAGCCTCATTGATATTCTGTGCATCTGATACTCATACGGCTGTAACTAGCTTTTCCATTTTCAGAGCATACGTGAACAAATCTCGAAGGTCAACATTTAGAGTTCCTACGCGTCTTCAGCAAACATACACATGCACCATAGAGTGTTCTTGTATGAAATCCAGTCACGCTCACTGTTCGATCAATTTATGTAGTCGAAGTGATATAATTATTACTGAACTCCACGACAGGTGGCAGCACTACATCTTTTTTGGCAGATATTTGGGAGCTTAACAACTCGCTGTGCGGTTTTCTACCAAGCGACAGTAACCTAGGTAACAACATGCGATGCCGCCGTGTCTCGGAAACACGTGTTTCTTGAAATTACACAGCGTTTATTTACAGTTTTTTAATGATTTTATCGAATTTTAACCAATCGAGGAGCCTGAACGTAAGCGAAAACTGATCGTGAAAGATCAGAAGAAGCGAACACATTCCGTCGACCTGTCATTGTACGCGCGCGTATACATGTGCATGTGCGCGTGTGTGCGCGCGTATACATGTGCAACTGTATGGCCGTGCGTACGCGCGCGCTCGCGATCATGTATGTGTGTTCGTGCGCGTCGGTGCGTGCCCCGTGCCAAGCAATTAGCTACCCGCACCGTGTTTGTGCGTGTATTTGTGCGTGTTTGTGCGGCCGTGTGTGCGTTATGTGTGTCACTCCGTGTGTGTGCGTGTCGACGCCCCGTGCGTGGTTCCGTGCGTGTTCGTTGCGTGGTTCGTGCGGCGGCGCCGGCCGGGAGGCAGCGGGCTCTCACCCCCACCCCAAACCGTGCGGTGGGGTAGTGCGTTGTGCGGGTTGAGTGCGTCTGGTGCGTGCGCGGTTTTGCGTGCGTTGTGCGCGCAGCGTGCGTGTGTGTGCGTGCGCAGGCGCGTGCGTGTCATGTGCGAACTGTGCGTGCGAACTTGTGCGTACTAGGTGCGTCGCGCGCTGTGTGTTCTACGTCGGTAAATTCATGCCGAAGGCGCACTCATATTCATCTTTCTGAATCCCTGCGTAAATTTGATAAGCTTCTAAATATATATGTAAATGATGAAGTGATTCACATCCGTGGATGCTAGCGTATAGACGCGCGCACACGCACCCGCCACGCACGCACATACGCACGCACGCACGCACGCACGCGCGCCCTCCCTCCTCCGCTCCTGCAAAGACGCATATTTAACGCACTATATTTTCTTCTAATTCGCGCCAATTTCCTCCCGCCATACGCAGCGTCCGTCCTACGCCATAGAGATAGCTATGGGATCGATGACATCAGTCATGTTTAATTCGAACGTGGGCGACAGCGAGATGCCTTATGAATAGAGTCGTCGTGTCGTAAGGTGTTCATGTTAATAAAAGAGTGAATTAAGCAATCAATCGGTGGTGTAGTAATAACTGACGTGGCGTGCAAACCGGAGAAGTGTTCATCAAACCATCAGACGTACGTCGTATGTGTATGCGCGCGCACGAGGTGACTATGCTGTGTGTGTGTAGTGCTGTGTGATTGCGTGATGTGTGTGTGTTCTGGTGCCGTGCGTGCGTGCGTGCGGGCGGTGCGTGCGTTGCTGCCTGTGCGTGCGTCGCGTGCGGCGTGCGTGCGTGCGCGTGGGGCTGCGTGCGTCGACCAGCGTCGCGTGCGTGGGTGTGTGGTGTGTGAACTGGTAGATAAATGCACCGGCCTGCTGAATTAGCGAATAATATCGCAACAATGAGGTATAGTCTGCAAATAATAAAAATGTCTTAGTAGGGAAGATTGCCCTGTATAGAGAAAGGGCGTCATAGCTAGACAGAGGGTGAGGAGCAGGAAATGTATGCCAATAGGGAGGAGCTATATAGAAGAAAGAGAGAGAGATGCAGAGAGAGAGAGAGATGAGAGACGAGATAGCCAGGGAGAGAAAGGAGAGAGTAGAGAGAGGAGAGAGATGATGATGAGCGCGAGGGTGTCAGAGAGGAGGGAGAGAAAGACCGAGAGAGACGAGAGAGAGAGAGGAGAAGGAAGGAAGAGGAGCGATGGCGAGGGGGGCCAGAAAAGAGCCGAGAGAGGAGGAGAGATGACTCGAGGAGAGAGAGAGAGAGAGGGCGGGAGAGCGGAGAGCGTGGATAGAGAGAATGATGGAGAGAGAGAGAGAGACGAGAGAAAGAAGAGCCGAGAGGAGAGAGAGAGGGACCCAGACGGGAGACCGGAAGAGAGAGAGAGGGAGAGGGGAGGAGAGAGAGGAGAGAGAGAGAGAGAGAGAGAGAGAGAGAAAGAGAAAGAGAGGAGGAGAGAGAGAGCGAGAGAGAGAGAGGAAGAGCAGGCCCGAGGGGAGAGAGAGGGAGAGAGGAAAGAGAGAGAGAGAGCAGGAGAGAAAGAGAAAGAGAGAGAGAGAGAGAGAGAGGCGAGAGAGAGAGACGAGGGAGAGTGAGGAGAGAGGAGAGAGAGGAGAAGAGAGAAAAGAGAGAGAAGGGCAAGAGTAGATCTTGTAATAGATATGTCCAGAAATAGCAGCCGCGTAGTTTGCAAGGAAAAAAGGACTGAGAAGAGAAGTCTCCTTAGGACGCTAGCTATATATATATATCATATATATATATTTTTTTTTGAATTTTTTTTAAAAACTCGCAGGCATGCAGATCACGCGCACACAGCCATGCGCTAAAAACAGCAAAAGAACGTTTCGAGTACACAGACGTGAATCGCATTTTAGAATGGCTTCTTCCAGCATGTCATCTCCTTGAAATTCAGATAGATTATCGGCTCGTATAATGAAATTCCAAGTCATGGGAAATATATATATATATATATATATATATATATATATATATATAACCGCAATTCAATTCCGAAGACATTTCGTATTTTTCGCAACGGAGGTTTTTTACGAGTTATATCTTTTATTTATTCTCAAATGCGAAATCCGTTTAAATGGCTCCTACACGTGTAATACCCCTCTCAGCATTCCTTTGTAGTGAAGTATGAAGATGAGACGCCGGCTGTATTAGATTAAGAGGCTGGAGGTCTTCCTACTCTTCAGCAGCCTGTTCTGCTAGCATCTATGAACAAATACGCATCATACGCAATATACGCTTCCTATGACACTATTTGTCATAGGAAGATTCTTCTATTGCCAAATATTTTGTCATTGTGTGTGCGCCTCATAGGACGCTAGGCAGCGCTCATTCATGAACGCAAGCAAGTGAATTTCAGCTGTAAAGCGGAACGGCCAAGTTGACTCGCCCAATTATTTGTCATAGGAAAATCTTTCTATGACAAAACTTAATAGTCTTCAGAGCGCCACGAGGCATTCCTGTGAAATCCAGGCAAGCGACAATTTATCAAGCGTATAATAACAATAATTAAACATTTAAATTATATATAATATAAATATCAAATATAATATATAATCTTATATATATAATAATTAATAATTAATATATATAATTAATAATATATATATAATAGAATTATTATATATTATATATATATATGATATTATATTAATATATAAATAATATATAAATAATACATAACAAATAAGACAATAGAGCCTCGTTCGCTGGCAGCAGATCGTGATGGGGCGTGACGCGTGCCCGGGGGGTGGGGGTGGGGGTGGGGCGGCTGCGTGTTGCAGTGGATATGCGTGTTGACACAGTATTGTCGACTTGTAAGAATGAGAGAAAGACGATTCGAAATGATTCTGCTCTGGTGCGCGCATGACTAACGGAGATGTGAGCGATGAGACTATGAGGTAAAAGATATGTGGGAGATCTGCGCGAAAGGGAAGTAACACAGAAAGAAGAAAAAAGCGAGAGAGAGAAGAGAGAGAGAGAGAGAGAAGAGCAGAGAGCAGAAAGAGAGAGAGACGATGCGCGCGGAATAGTATATATATATATATATATAAGTCTGGTATGCTGAGTCCTATTTACTAGTCGTAGAGTGCTCGCATGCGTTAAGTGTGCAGAAGCGTAATAAATTGTTAGTTCTGTATGATAATTTATAAGACAATACATCACTTTTAGCTGTTACTCCGAGTTACACGTTAGCGATCAGTCAGTACAAACTTTTAATGAAGAATAAACCTTAAACTTATATGCCATTACTATAACCTTATTTACACGAGATGGACGCTATTGTTTTAGTGGGTATCCTTCCATATAGTTCTATAGTTCTATAGGTAAATCGATTTAATTGATTCTACTGGTCTGTTGTTGTTTCGGCTCTTTGACTTTTTTCTTTGTTTCTAATCTTATTAGCCGCCAATTTATATCTGATCCGATCTATAACAAAACAAACATATCAACAGCAGTTCTAGACTTATTACAGGGGTATGATAATATATATATAATATATATATATATATGGTTATATATTATGATGTATCATATTATACTTATAATATAACTACATACTAATATATAACATATTATATATCATATATATTATATATAGTATATGTTATATATTATATGTATATATATAATATATATATATAATATATATACCTATACGTATATACTATATGAAAGGAGAGAGAAAAGAGTGAGTCAGAGGTGGTGGAAAGTAGCACTTGTAGAGATTTAGAGAATAGACGACAGCAGATTAGAGATATAGACATAGGGGGACGAGAAAGGATAAATATAGAAATTAGAGATAGACCATAGGGGAGCGTAGAGGATAGAGATACTGATAGATGATATCAGTATAGATATAGAGATACGAGATCAGATGGCAGAGATGAGATAGAGATGAGATAGAGATAGATACATGAGATAGATATACGAGACTAGGAGATATGATGTAGAGATTTAGAATAGAGGATAGAGATAGAAGATATACATAGAGGGAGAGAGGAAGGATAAGAATGATACTTAAACGAGTAGAGATAGACATAGCGGAGATTAGAGGATAGAGATAGAGAGTAGATGTAGAGATACGAGGATAGAGATAGAGATCGACGATCGAATAGAGCATATACATAGGGGAGAGACGAGAGAATAAAGAGAGAGATAGAGACCTAGAGATTAGACAGTAGGGGGAGCGAGAGATAGAGATACTGATAGTTGATAGAGATGTATATAGGAGATAGAGATAGAGATAGAGATAGAGATAGGATACAGAGATAGAGATTAGAGATAGAGACTAGACATAAGGGGGCGAGAGAAGAGGATACGATATAGATAGATAGATGTAGAGACGAGATAAGTGATAGAGATACAGCATATAGAGTTAGAGATTAGAGATAGAGATATGGGGACAGAGAGCGGATAAGAGGGTGGTAACAAGCTGCCACGGGGTAGAATCTCCGTGCATACGACGTACTATCACTCGCGTCATGCCCGCCAGCAGCAATACATATGCGACAATTGAGCATTCTCGATAGCGTTTTCGAATTGGATATGACATCGTAGCGGGCAAGCGCTGGCAAGTATATACATGGCCTATTGCCCACGCGTAGTTGCCATTAGATATTAATACAACTGTTCGATGCATGACTACATTCTCTATATATCAGCCGTCATAACACGTCGTTAGAACTCTATGCGCTACTGTCTTTTCGATGACGATTTTAAAAGTTTAAATTTTTATTTTGTAAAATTTAGTTGGTTTGACCTTAAACGACGCTGATATATCGGGAAATCTAAATATATCTCCGCGGTCGGACGTGAGGGCCAGAGTGTGGACGTGAGGGCTCGTCCTACTCGCTATTTTAGCACAAAGATATCTTTATTTTCTTCGCAGTTGCACGAGAGGAAGTGTGTAGACCCGAGCATGAACGCTGCGCACGTTACGTTGGTAGACTCGGTTCCCAATATCGATGTGGCATCGCTCCTCGCCAGCGGTTTTTTCGCGTGATGGATGAGCATTTATTTGCGCAGACTGTTGAAACGAATGCGATAAGCGATATCTGCAGGAGTAGAGAGGATAAGACTGTTGGATTGTAGATTTATATGCTGCGCTGTGCGCCAAGCATATGTGTCGTGCGCATGCCTGCGTGCCGTATGGCATGACTGTGCGGCGTTGCCGCGTGCGGGTGCGTATATGTGAGGTTCTCGAGTAGTGAGAAGTGTGCGTGCCCGTGGCGCGCATGTCATGGTGTGAGCATATTGGGGTTTCGATGTGGAGGAATGCGGTTGTGCGTGCGTAGCGTGAGTGCGTGCCGTATACATATGTATGTTGCGCGTTGGCGCGTGGCGGGTGGTGTATTATGTGGGGTTTCGCGAATGGGCTGCCCACGCGGCCACGTACCCATAGGGGTGCGTGCGTGCTGTGAGTGCGTGCGTACATATTGTATGTGCGCGGCGCGTGGCGGGTGTGTATATGTAGCCGGGTTTCGCGTGTGAGAATGGGGTGCGTGCGTGCGTGAGTGCGTGCGTACATATGTATGTGCGTGCGCGTGCGGGTGTGTATATGTGGGTTTTCGCGTGTGAGAAGGGGGTGCGTGCGTGCGTGAGTGCGTGCGTACATATGTACGTACGTGCGTGTGTGCGTGCGTGCGTGCGTGCGCACGTGCGTGCGTGCGTGCGTGCATATATGCGAGGGGCATTATCTCTCTCGTGTTGCCGCGAGCATCCACGTGACCACAGTGACGTGTGCGGGAACGCGTGAAAATGGCTGAGTAAGTGGATTATGCCGCCCCGCATATATTAGATTGATCGAAAGTCATCTCAGGGATTGGGCGGATAAGCAAGCGTCCTGCTAGAGACTGGCTTCGTTCACAGGGTAAATGTCAATCATGTAGCACGGACCGCCTTACATATGCAGATTGGTTCTCTCCGCGTGAACGATTTCGAGTAATGCGAAACTGTGTAAATGTTTAAAAATAACAGTTGATTGAGAATAGAATCGGATTATTTCATCGGTAACGTTTTGATTTGCATCAGTAGCATTCGCGACGTATGTACAGCGTAACGTTCACTTTTTACTGCGTAATGTTCATTTGTTACGGCGTAATGCTCACTTGTTACGCCGTAACGTTCACTTGTTACGGCGTAGTGTTCACTTGTTACGGCGTAATGTACGCTTAGTAGGCCTACAATGTAATGTCTGATTGGCTGGCTATATTTGTTCTGTACAGCCATGGTGAAGGTTGGCTGAGTCTCGTCTACTCATTGCTCCAATATTTCGCAGACCAGTACTCCAGTAATGCATAAACCCAACAATTTCGGCGAGCCATTCTAAGGCAAACAGTTAAGAAATACAGACATTGCTATAAGACACCCTACACCGTGCTTGGAGGGGCGGGTTAGTCCGGCAGCAACTAGGCTGTGTGGTATGGCAGAGCAAACCTCATCAGCTTCATTGACGGGAGGGGGATCAGACGTGGGAGGGGGAGGAGGAGACGGGGAAGGGTAGGGCGGGAGGAGGGGACAGACGGGGAGGGACAGAGGCGACGTGCAGTACAGTCCAACCTGATTCTGCAACACTGTTACTACGACACATTTAAGTAGATTCAGAACATCTTATTTAAACGAGTTAGACGTTCACCGCCGCTCTAATGTGCCCTCTAGCCGGAGATCACACGGCGGCGTGGCGACAGTCTACAGCAGCTTTGGGCGGTAATACCCGTCATACTTCACCCGCTGATAAGACTCTATGCGATGAAAATGACATTTAAACGACATCCCCCGCATTCCTGCTGCATGCTTACGACAGAGGAGCAGTTTCTATTCATGACGTCGAATGTCGGCTTTCATTTAAGATGTCGATGCGACGGCGACAACCGCGCAAAAACCACGTAGAAACGCATGCACATGCGACCCCTAGCGGTGCTAAACGTATCCATCCACCGCGTCGAAGGATGCCGTGGCTCTGCGTGATATGTATGATGGGGACGGGAGAGTAGG
>NW_014577384.1:252688-253735 GCF_000485595.1 Priapulus caudatus
TAGAGTTAGAGATAGAGATAGAGATAGGGGAAGAGAGCGGATAGAGGTGGTAACAAGCCCACGGGGTAGATCCTCCGCTATACGCGTCTATCACTCGCGTCATGCCCCCAGCAGCAATAGCATCATGCGACCAATTTGAGATCTCGATAGCGTTTCGAATTGGTATGACATCGTAGCGGGAAGCCGTGCAAGTATATACATGGCCTATTGCCCACCGTAGTTGCCATTAATATTAATACAACTGTGATGCATGACTACATTCCTATATATCAGCCGTATAACGTCGTTAGAACCTATTCGCGCTACTGTCTTTTCGATGACGATTTTAAATTTAAATTTTTTATTTTGTAAAATTTATGTTTGGTTGATCTTAAACGACGCTGAATATCGGGAAATCTAAATATATCTCCGGTCGGGACGTGAGGGCCAAGTGTGGACGTGAGGGCTCCGTCTACTCGCTATTAGCAACAAAGATATCTTTATTTTTTCGCACGTGCACGAGGAAGTGTGTAGACCCGAGCATGAACCTTGCGCACGTACGTTGGTAGACTCGGTTCCAATATCGATGTGGCATCGCTCCTCGCCAGCGATTTTTTCCGTGGATGGATGAGCATTTATTTGCGCAGCTGGTGAAACGAATCCGATAGCGATATCTGCAGGAGTAGAGAGATGTGGATTGTATGATTTATATGCTGCCTGTGCGCGCAAGCATATGTGTGTGCGCATGCCTGCGTGGCCGTATGCATGAATGTGCGCGTGCGCGTGCGGGTGCGTATATGTGAGGTTTCGCGTGTGAGAATGTGTGCGTGCGCGTGCGGGTGTGTATATGTGGGGTTTCGCGTGTGAGAATGTGTGCGTGCGCGTGCGGGTGTGTATATGTGGGGTTTCGCGTGTGAGAATGGGGTGCGTGCGTGCGTGAGTGCGTGCGTGCGTGCGTGCGTGCGTGCGTGCATGCATATATGCGAGGGGCATTATCTCTCTCGTGTTGCCGCGAGCATCCACGTGACCACAGTGACGTGTGCGGGAACGCGTGAAAATGGCTGAGTA
>NW_014577384.1:256295-261010 GCF_000485595.1 Priapulus caudatus
GATAAATAGATAAATAGATAGATAGATAGATAGATAGATAGAGAGTGAGTGTGCGTGAGAGAGATAGAGATAGATAGAGGAAGAGGTAGATAGATAGAGAGAAAGAGAGGGACAGACCCTGCAGCAGCACGCGTTAAGTGCGAATCTTTCCTCGACCGATGTAAAGTAAATATCAATGCCGACTGCTGATGCGGTGCTGTAAACAACAAGCTAAGTGCCGGCCACGGCGCATGCGCACGAGCACGCCGCAGTGCTAGCAAAACATGGCGGCCACGCCCGAGCGCCCATGCCCCGGATATATGGCGCACACGTGAACTTCATAACAACATTCATGTGAGCCGATTCCTATATATATATATATATATATGTAGCTGAATATAAATGATGAATCCTCGTTCATGTCCGCACGCGTGGGTGTGTACATGCGCGTGCGTGTTAGTGCGTGTGCGTGATTGTTATGTGCGTGCACGCGTGCGTGTTAGTTGTGCGTGCGCGTGCGCGCGTGCGTTAGTGCGTGCGCGCGATCGTTTATGTACGTGCGTGCGTGTGTGCGTGCGTGCGCGGGCGTGCGCGGGCGTGCGCGCGCGTGCGTAGGTCAGCCATCATGAGGATGATTGCACGAACATGTAACCTAATTCGTATTAAATCTCCCGCTGGCGGGGGTGTCTTTCAGCTGTTGTAAATAGCCAACGTGATTGCGAACGGACTAATCGAACCCCGTGCGTAAAGAAAATCAATTTACAGTCAGGGGGATGAGCGCCGAGCTTGCTTCGATCACATAGAAAGGGTTAACGACAATCGATCTAGTTACCCTCATCAGGTCTTCACTAAAGCCCTCATCAGGTCTTCACTAAAGCTTAGCGTAGACCTGCGATTTTTTCATGCAACATGACAGCGATTCTAGAGTCGCTGTAAAAATTGCTGTGAAATCGCTACGTCTGCGGGAACGTGCAACTGCAACCCGTAGCGATTCTGGTCGCTTGCGACGAGTTGCAAGAAATCAAACTTGTTTGATTTTGAGCGACCCGTCGCTCCAAATCGCTCCCAAATTGCTATAGTATTGCTTCAAAATCGCATGTGTGCGCACACGCGGTGACACATCGACCGATCGCTTGCGGTTGCAGGTTGCAGCGACGAGCCACCAAAAATCCCAGGTCTGCGCTAGGCTTTATCTATTACAACTCTTGGAGTTGTACACATTACAATTGTGGCCTTGTGTTTTTCGCTATGTTTTTTTTTTTACTATTTCCCGTGTTTATATGTGGCTTATAGGTTTTACAATATACTGATTCTTCCTGGGGTATCATGATGGCTTCTTTAAAAAAAATGAAATGCTTCGTTGCGTAGTAGCGTACGCACACGCGGAGCAGTTTTTTGGCGAGTGGAAAAACGCTGCTGACAATCAAGTGAAATGTACGGGCGCGGGTTCTCTCCTTTCCTCGTTCTCTCGGCAAATCTTCTTACGTCTTACGTCTTAATTCTTACGTCGTAAGCTCGTGTAGTTCTCTTCTACATTGTTCGTGAACGTATCGTCGAGTGGCCGTACACCAATCCTACTAGTTGCTAAAATCTGATGACGTCAGTCGGTATAAACAGTTGCAACCGCATGTATCGCTAGATTAGATTGTAATTGGTTCCTCCGCGGATCATGTGACTGGTTTTTGCACCACGTGATTTAAATTCCGTAATGCGCGTATGCAATAAAGCGTATGCAATGAAGCAAATGCGCGTAGCTGTGTTAGTAGTGTTAGTATGCTTACTTAACTACTTACTTAACTACTTACCTAACTAATCGAACTGAGTCTTGAAGATCTTCATGAAATTACGAACATTTTACGGATTATCATCGAGTTACGGCGCATACAGTTACAATCATAGAGAGTGCGAGAGTGCGAGAGACAACAAGAGAGAGAGAGAGAGAGAGAGAGAGAGAGAAAGAAAAAGAAAGAGAAAGTATGGTGTAAATGATTTCATCGAGCGATGAAACTAACACCACCTAGCGCCCGTTTTCTAACATTAATTAGGTGCTAAGATTCCCTTTAGAGAGCCGAGCCTAACGCTAATACTCATAGTGTCGGATTTCTAACCGTGGTCTTTGTAGCAGCAGCAGCAGCAGCAGCAGCAGCGGCGACGGTGGTGGTAACAGCAGCAGAAGTCTGTAGCTACAGCACTAGAAGCAGCAAGCGCATCAGAGCAGCATCAGTAGCAGCAGCAGCAGCGTCAGTAGCAGCAACAGCAGCAGCAGCAGCATCACTATCATCATCATCATCAGCAGCAACAGCAGCAGCATCTCTATCATCATCATCAGCAGCAGCAGCAGCAGTAGCAGCAGCGTCTCTCTGTTCACCGTCACAGTGTGGAATGTTTATACGGCTGGAGCCGCGCCGGAGCTAAATGCGTATAACGCTAGGCATTGCCGTCATTTCTACTGCTGCCTCCCCCCATCCACCCCCACACACCCACCATCCCGCTCCGTCCACCTATACGCCATATCGAAATAGTTTCACCCTGAGATTTGTTGGAGACGGGATCACTCGGAGAAGCTGAGCTTTTCGTTCTACGCCGTAGATCTGTGAACCCGTGACCCTTGCGTTTGGATGTTGAGCTATAGGCAAAGCAGACGCACACGGTGTTTGCAACCTCACCCCTGCCCGCGCCGATGCGTATATGCCCTGATCGCTCCACAAGCCGACTAGCAAATCCTTCGGTGAAAACCCCTTGAGTGTATATGGGTTGAAAGGTCGGAGTCAGAAAAGCCTGTGACACACGTCACACGATTAGAATGACAGGCATCGATAGTGCATTACCGCGCGCACACAGACATTCGTGCACACAGCACACGCACACAGACATTCGTGCCTATTCGAGATATCGTTTCGCGTAGAGAGTGAATAATTTGAACCGATTTTACTAACGGTAAAAAGTAGCGAAATAATTAATTAAAATATAAAAGTAAAGATTAAAAATGCACCTTCTTGGTGTAGTGATGGTATATCGTGTTTGCAGAGATGAAACATCTCCAATGACGTCACTATCTGAGTTCAAGGAGATTGGTAGGCATAATCACCGTGCAAAACGTGTGTTGCGTGCTGTCGTGCGTGCGTGCGTGCGTGCGTGCGTGCGTGCGTGTGTGCTTGCTAGCGTGCGTGCGTACATGCATGCGTGCGTGCGTGCGTGCGTGCGGGCACGCGTGCGTACATGCGTGTGTGCGTACATGCATGCGTGCGTGCGTGCGTGCCGGCGCGCGTGCGTACATGCGTGTGTGCGTACATGCATGCGTGCGTGCGTGCGTGCCGGCGTGCGTGCGTACATGCGTGTGTGCGTACATGCATGCGTGCGTGCCGGCGTGTGCGCGTGCGTGCGTGCGTTTGGTTGGTACATACGTGCGTGACGTGCGCGTTTCTAGGAAGCTGGAGCGGCATCGTGATGTAATCAGCAAACGATGCTAGGAGTCCGGGGAAGGATTGCGCGACGAAGCGAGCGATCTGTGGGGAGCGCGGCGGTGACGGCTTTTCCTTGCTAGCAGCAGCAGAACCCGAGAGCAAACTGCGGCGGGCATGAATTGAATTCGCTGCTCAAATACGATAATTCCGTCGCTGTTAAGCGATGTGCGCGAGCGGCGGAGATGAGCGAGGCAAAACGGGTTGCTGATATATGTGATTAATGCAAAACAGTTGTGCGCTGTTGTTTGATCATACACATCGTAGGACAAGTAATTCAATCGCCGAACCCATCGTGTTTAAGCTATACTAGGGAGAGCACATATGAATATGGACATTGAAAAGCCATTCGAGATGGAGAGAAAAAGAGACGAAGAAGGCAGACTCTCATGCAGACACACATACACATACGCACATACAAGCGCGCATACGCACACACATGCATTTGCGCGCGCTATATGTGTAGAGAAATAGGAATAGCGAAGTCCATTCTCAGTGTCACTGGTAAAAATGTGCCATTCTCCAGATCGAAGTTAAATAGAATCCCGATTCCCAGCACTTTGAAATCTTGAAAATTTTTATTTTTGAAAATTCATCTCGTATTACCCGGTTGTCGGATAATTGAAATGGTTCCAATCTCACGTTCCGAAAATAACCGTTTCTCCCCATCCCTAGCCGCTATCTCAAACGACACCACATCACAAGACTATCACGATCAGTTTCAAGGAGAATCATTCAATCAAGGGATTCTTCCGGGGGGAAGATACAAAGCTCGATTCTATTGAGTTCGACATGAGAGTACACGACTCAGTCCTTCATGGTCGTGTATCAGCGAGGCTATTATAGCAGCTGATCTGAGTGTTGGATCGACAACGCACGGAGTAGATATCTCCAAGTCACGCACGTACGCACGCACACACACACGCACGCACACACACGCGCACACACACGCACACACGCATGTACGCACGCATGCATTCATTACTGCTATCAACGACAAACGGAACTAGAACAGAAATCAAGGAATCGCCGTCCGGAACCTATTGGCCACGTTGCTGCCAATTACGTTGGTCTTCTTCCTCTACTGTCATTCGACACATACGTGTACGAGAATATGTGTCATTGTGCCGCTCTCGCGTTCAGGGATAATGACTGTGGCTCGCGTAGCAACGAAGATAACCAAGATCACAAAGGTAGCGATGTCAACGAAGATAACCAAGATCACAAAGGTAGCGATGTCAACGAAGATAACCAAGATCACAAAGGTAGCGATGT
>NW_014577384.1:265780-267627 GCF_000485595.1 Priapulus caudatus
GCTGCTGTCGCTGCTGCCGCTGCTGTCGCTGCTGCTACTGCTGCTGCCGCTGCTGCTGCTGCTATGTCATTAGTTGTGCTGCAGGCGCAGGCACACGCGGCCACGGCATTCCTCTATTGCCACGGTGTGCTAGCCACGAGCAGGGCGCACATGCTTGCGCGCGCTGTCCCGTGCCGCTGCTTCTTAGACTCGCTGTTCTAATAGTTGCCGACGTCAGACGGCTAGCGACGCGAGCGAAACGACGCGCGGTAGCAGTTTACGGAACGCATGGAACGTGTGTGTGACTTCGTGTGTGAACAGGCGACGACTGTGTTGCGCCGTTGAGAGACGGTGACACCTACGTGTCGTCGTCGGCGACACTGCTTCGGCGGTTTGCATATTACGGAGATGGCGGTGCTGTCGGTGTGCTAAATGATAAATAGTTGAGTGTAAGTGTGTTTATCACGTGGTGCAGAGTGGATATGGCGTGTCGTCGTTGGAAACCCATCGTATGGACTCATTGCTGCCGGGATGGTTGTGGGTTAAGGCTGCGATCTTGTAGGAGTGCGAGCATGGATCTTGTGCTATAGTAGTGCCACAGTGTTACCGTACTAAAACTACGGATGCGCATATGTTGCACTATAAGTGCGGCTTCAGCGCTATGGTGCCACACATACCATTTCAGTGCTATTGCATGAGATAAGTAAAAAATGGCGTGGTACAATATCTGCCGCAACAGTGCTGTCACGCTATAAATAACGTTTGAGCGATATCTTATGTACTGATTCACTTTTTGTGATATTTTAGTATTGATTTAGTACGGCTGTACAAAATGAATTAATTTAACATCGTAGAGATACAGGCATTGCTTATGTACACTGTAGTAATTTAACTACGTGTTCATGAGCTTAGTACTCCTATAAGATCAAGACATCGTGATATGGTACTTAGGTCTTCCTAGAGTCCACAGCGCTTGTAATAACAGAAAAGATACAGCTGTAGTAGGTAATGTGTGTACATCAAAGCAGGGCTGATCAAATGTATAAGGAGGGCAATAGATACAGTGCCGAATAGGTGAAGCACTTATATGTATAGTAAATGTGGCACGTGTATGCGGAGAAGTGTACACATAGCAAGATTAGAATAATGCTAGTATAGGAAGGAAACCGTGTGTATTGCGAGAGAAATACGGGGAGAAAACCGCGCGTATAACTCAACTACTGTGTGTATAGCGCGGCTGATGTGTGTATGGTAGAGTACGGATGCAATAGCAGATATATGTTCTGAGTATAGCGTGAGTGCTACTGCCGCTATGATTGGAGTATACAGGATGTCCTTATTGCTGAGATCCGACAGTGAAAGCTTTCCCAGTGAAGTATCTGCTACTATATAGCGGGGCATCAGTATTGCCGCTGCTGCAGCCGACAAGGCTTAAAAGATTACTGCTGCTGCTGGTGCTGCCACCATGCGGCCAGTAGCGTAGCTTCGGTGCGAGTCTATACGCGTATAGCGGGCAGAGTTCGTGTAGCGTGCGTTCTTCCTTTAGACGCTGATCCTCTTTTGGAATGATATCTCGCTCGGTGGCACAAATCAGATTAGTGACATGTGAATTGGTTTGTATCTAGAGCATATAGAGAGCCGTAGATAGAGAAAGACACGGAGAGTGCGATGTGTGTGAGAGAGATAGAGAGGCAGAGTACGAGAGAGAGTGAGGGGATACAGAAAGATAGAGATAGATAGATAGATAGGTAGATAGGTAGATAGATAGATAGATAGATAGATAAATAGATAGATAGATAGATAGATAGATAGATAGATAGATAAATAGATAGATAGATAAATAAATAGATAGATAAATAGATAGATAG
>NW_014577384.1:272109-274645 GCF_000485595.1 Priapulus caudatus
TTATCTATTTATTTATTTATTTATCTATTTATTTCTCTATCTATCTATTTCTCTCACTCTTTCCCTCTCCACTGTAGGATAACGTAAATTATAGAGCCCGTTGACTCTCTCTTCAGAAGAAAGCTAAGCTCTCTCAGAATGTCACTCTCCTACGTGTCAGAGTGAATTACAGCAACAGCATCGCTGCTTTATCTATCTTTCAGGACAACCGGGTCTTCTTTATCTACAAAAGCCTTCCTGCCGTCTCTCTACTCCAACAATTGTCACTTCCCGACCGCTAACTGTGCGTGTATTCGTGACCGTGACGTCACCCGCTGCGCATTGTGCGTTTGCTCGTGATTGTGACTTCACACGCTGTGGATTGTTTGTGTCCTCGTCACCGTGACGTCACCCGCTGTGCATTGTCTGTGTACTTGTGATCGTGACGTCACCTCCCGCGCACAGTGCGTGTACTCGTAACCGTGACGTCACTCGTTGCGCATTGTTTGTGTGCTCGTCACCGTGACGTCACCTTCCGCGCACAGTACGTGTACGCGTGACCGCGACGTCACTTCCGGCGCACACCGACGATATCAAATCGATTTCACCTTCAAATCGGATAAGATTAGAGATCGTAAGGTTTTATCGATGCATCTTGGCACCTTGCCAGGTCAATCATTCCAGGTCAAACTGCGCTGGACACCGCGCATAACTGACCAGTACGCGAGGTCCACCATGCATTAGCAGACAACACGATAGCCGTGGTCGATCTAACATGTTGACCGTCTTCATATTTTTACGCGCGTACGGTGTTAATCAGTGGCGCGCATTGAGGTGAGATGCGGCTATTGAGACCGCGGGACAAGCCGCTCTCCTGCCCATTCACCGCGCGAGATGAAGCTACGTATCGTATTTACCATCTATCTACATTACTGGATACCTTATATCACTTATGTACGGTTCGTGTTTATCGATCGAGCTTGGTCTCTGACGGTAAGTGTCATTCTGAACAGACAGGCTGTTAGACGAACAAGCAAAAGGCAATTCCCTGTATTGAAATAATAGTCCGCATGAGGTGACATACTCGTTTGAGATCCGGTCAGTGGCTCAGTGCTATCACGAGTATCTCCCCGTAGACAGTATCTTTATTACCGCCCTTTCCATAGTCAGTATCTTCTTCCTCATACTCGGTATTTTCCTTACCCAGACTTAGAATCGTCCACTTCATACTGAGGGCCTTCCTCAATATGCTCCTGATACTCAGTATCTTCCTTCTCATCCTTAGCATCTACCTTACCCTGTTCTTCACACTCAAACATCTACCTTACCCTGTTCTTCACACTCAAACATCTACCTTACCCTGTTCTTCACACTCAAACATCTACCTTACCCTGTTCTTCAACAACTCCAACATCTACCTTATCCTGTTCTTTACAGCTCAGAGACATTGTATCCTGTACGCCTGATCTTCACAGCGTCAAGGACATGCTGAACTGTTATCGGCTGTCTTTACACTCTAAAAACATTTTAGCTTTAGCCCATGTTTCTCTGTCACAGCTCAAGCATCCTTCGTTGGCCGCAGCCTCTCTACACCGCAGAGCAGACTTCATCATCGTTCAGTTCTCATCTTCTCGGTGTTTTGTTACCATTCTGTACTGTCACGCGATCAGAAGTCACCGATGCAACCCCGTCGGACGAATTGAATTTTGTTGCCGTAGGTTTCTCTTATGCGCACCTCTGCTGATCTCAGCATGTTTGCGTGTCCGGTTGCAGCTCCTTCCATCAAAGTGCAGCCACATTCTGTGTTGCCTGCAGCCAGCGATATCGATTCGAATCAAACCTGCGCGCCTATTCTTATGATGTGATGCATTCATAGTGCGTGCTATGCGAGCTATAGCCAGATGAAAATGATGCCATCTTCAACCTTTAAGGTTCGGGTTTCATCTGTTTGTGCCTCCGTAGAACTGGCTTATGAGGCGCTACTTCCGAGCACTGAATAGTGCCCCGTGGCAAGTGGGCAGGTGTGATGGGATAGTTGTAAAGGTCAACAGCTGCTGAGCCTGCAACCTCTTTTTCGGCAGAGCGTCACTTTTCCTCTTGGCCTCCGCTTTTACGTCTACTCTTCGGCCTGTGTGGCTTCCCTAGACTAATGAGTCACGCCAAGTATGGGGCGATCTTTGATGGTGGAGTATCACGAACTAAACTACCGGATGCAAATGCTGCGTGTTCGAAATCTGTACGACTGGTTTCACATCAACGCGGACTGCTGCTGCAATTCAGGAAGAGAGAGAGAGAGAGAGAGAGAGTAGAGAGCGTGAGAGAGAAGACGAAGAGAGACGAAGGAGAAGAGAGAGACGGAGAGAACGAGAGAGAGAGCGAGAGAGGACAGAGAGAGAGAGAGAGTAGAGAGGAGAGAGAGACGAGAGAGAGAGACGAGAGAGAGAGCAGAGCAGGTAGAGTAGGCGGCCAGAGAAAGGGGAGGAGAAAACTAACACAGCCAGAAAATGAACAAGGCAGGCAGGATAGACACTGCAAGACAGATAGACAGACAGAGCAG
>NW_014577384.1:278527-286247 GCF_000485595.1 Priapulus caudatus
AGAGAAAGGGAGAGCGAGAGAAAGATGGGAGAAAGAGGGAGAGAGAGAGAGAGAGAGAGAGAGAGAGAGAGAGAGAGAGAGAGAGAGAGAGAGAGAGAGAGTGAGCGAGAGAGACACCGAACAGATGCATAGCTAGGTGCATAGGTAGATAGATAGATACATAGATGTATGGATGACATGCTGATTCTCTCTGCAGCCGAAACACGCCGCCTGATCAAACGCTAGCAGTAACATTATACATCCATCGTCGCTGCATCCCACCGTGCTCCGTGAGAACGTGCATCCCGACTTTCTGCTGTGAAGCTACTCTTACTGTCTGACAACGTTCTCACTCTGGCCACTGATGTTCCATTGCAACTGTGAACATCGTCATCAGTTTGGTCATCATGCGAACGTGTTTGACACGTACAGACTGTAAGACTCTGTAAGACTGTAAGACTCTGTAAGACTGTAAGACTCTGTAAGACTGTAAGACTCTGTAAGACTGTAAGCTACGGGTGAACGCCTGCGAAGAATCCAGCGTCTCTGTCGCTGTGTAAGAGCTCTCTGAGGACACACTACGAAACGCAGAAAAGCTGATGAGTTGGGGTGTTTAGTCTCCCTCCGTCTGCTTACTGAATCGTTCGGCTGGTCGTTGGTCGTAAGCTTACGCAAGCACGACTATCGCGCCTATAGCTGCTCGTGCATCCATCTATCGTCGCTGTGCATTCTCTTCTCCTGCCGGACTCGCTACGCTGTTTATAGCGTTACGTCATCGTGTGACGTAACTGTCGCGCGTCGACTACTATCTACGCCACGGGAGAGCGACCCCGGCCTGTATATCCCTGCAGCAAGCTTCTCGCTTCATCCGCACACATATACATACACACGTACACACGTACGCACACACACGCACACGCCACTCCCGTTCGTCGGCGTTTGGGATTACCAGTCGATGCATCTGGTGGGAGGATGCTGCCGCTAGGGTCGAGCTAGGAGAGAGGCCATGCCATGCACTCCATCTTCACGGCAATATGAGTGAGCGAGCTGAGCTAGCGAGAGCTGGATTGAGGTCGCTCCCTCATACACACCACCGCAGCTCGATTCGCGGGCAGGTCAACGTGATTAACAAGCGCACAGCGATTACAGCGAGGATTGAATCAAGCCGACCGTGGCTTCTGTGAGTCGCCGACAAACTTTATTCTCGGCTAGGATATATACCCGAGTGACATCTGAGCCTTGACTACAGCAGAGCGGGCATTGTCCCACAGGAGAGAGTGAGGAGAGAAAGGAGAGAGACAGGGAGGGAGAGAGAGAGAGAGCGAGAGAGAGAGAGAGAGAGAGAGAGAGAGAGAGAGAGAGAAGGGAGGGAGAGAGAGATATTCATCCGCTTGATCTCGCTCTGATATATGCAGTGAGGCAGGAGGCACACTAATAGAGAGTGACTAGTGTCCAGTGGTTGACGTGAGACTAACTAACACGTTAGTAAAAGAATGAAAGTGACTAGTGTCCAGTGGACAAAGTGAAACTAACTAACACATTGGTGAAAGATGGAAAGGGTCTAGTTTCCAGTGGTCAACGTTTGACTAACTAACACGTTTACTATCGGGAGAGAATTGCCACTAGACAGTGGCCTGGATGATGCTAACGACCACATCGGTGAAAGATAGAGAGTGACGACGAGTAGCCGGAGTGAAGCTGAGGCTAGATGCACGTATACGGATGCGAGGCTGGAGCGATTGTCCGAGCATCGGACAACTGCTGACCAATCCGGAACGGAATTCAAAAAATCCGAATTTCAGAACTATTCTCTCCACATCACAGTAGATCCCCTCTCGGATAAAACCCCCAGCTTTAGTTACATCACAAGCTTCGTGAAGCTCTGTCGGACGCGGTTTCCCCGGGGAGATCACCGGTGTGGTTGCCACGCTCTCTGCCCCTTTCACTCGCTTTCTCCCGGGACGCCCACGGCTGCCACCAGCGTAAGTCACTCGCCTGGCGCGGATCGCACGGAAGCCAACTCCGCGTGCTTCCCGCATCCCGTATCCATGCGAATGCGGCTGCTGCTGTCGCTGCGGCTACAGCGTGATTGCATCGGCAGCTGCGCTATGAGGCGTGTTCTACATTTCTGCGAGTGAGTATCTAGGGCGGTGCGAAGCAACGACGCAAGATCAAGTCAAGCTCGAGGTGATTCTGTTTGGATAAGCTCTCGTATTGCGCCCTCGACCACCGAGCTGCGCCGGTCTGGAGAGACTCACGCTCCTCCTCATCATGCGAAGGCAGCAACTGCACTGCCTGTGACTGTACAACGCAGGCACTTGTCGCGCTGTCAGCACTAACATTGACCGTACCGGCGGTGTAGCTGCGTGCGTGCGTGCAGGAGGCATCGTGTGAGCGGACACGACCCTCGTCCATCCGTCCCTACTGCTGGATGTATGTACATGCTGATACACACAGTGGCTTCATCGGAGAAGGATACGGCGCGAGTGGTGCCGAAAACGGGCGGTAGACGGCGTGACGGTCGGTCGCTGGGACGTTGATGAGTTTAGAAGTTTTGAATACTCGTTCGTCTGTGCGTGCGTGCGTCCGTGCGCGTGTGTGCTTGTGCGTGCGTGTGTGCGCGTATGATCCGACTAGCTGCATCTCAGGATAGCCAGAGTAATTCTCACCTTCCGCGGGCAGCTAATATCCAACCTGGCGTCTCTCTGCACACAGGCAGCGGCCACGAGCGCTTCGGACACTAACGTGTACTGCAATGCCTACATTACTGACGTAAATGCCTAGCTGTTTCATCGCCGAGATGACGTCACTATGCAGCTACGTCACGGCAGCAACCCAAGGTCAAAGCGCCCGAGGATACTACTTTTTGTTCGGGTAGCGTGTCCGACTCTGTGTGCTGGAATAAGTGTTGTTCCTGCGGTTTATTATCGTACTAGCAACACATATCGGTATCGTATGCAAGCAACCGCAATATTACATTAGCTGACGACGCGTCTGCGAGTGGTGGACCGTTGATGTCATAATTTGTGAGGAGATCTCGCGAGAAATAGCGAGGCGATGCGTCGCCGTGATTCTCAGCGTTGCCGCACTATCGTCGGCTCGCCAGAGGGAGCCACGTGTATCGTGCCGAACGCAATCAGATACGGTAACTATGCCAACTGCATCTATGCAACTGCGCGGCGAAGCAGCAGCTGAGTAGTGAAGCCGTCGCCGTACCACGTGATCTACGGAATGGAGTTTACATCCGATGGTCGGCGTGTGATCGACATGAACAGCATTATATTTGACGTGAGTAAAAAGTCGCGTGTTGTTTCTCTGTGGAGGCCTGTGTTTATCTATGCCATTGTAGTACAGGAAGTCAGGAACCAAGGAATATAATTGTGCACTTAGCGACAAAAGTATGAATGTTGGCGCATGGGTAGTTTAAGATATGTACATTCATATAAGATAGGGTACCCATCTCTATCGGCATGGTATCTGATATTGGACATACCACTATGACCCTTACCTTACACTATCGTCATAGGGTTTATTGTGCTTAGCGGGTATGGAGCTTATCTTATACACATACGTTAGACTGTGTACACCATTTATCCGATTGACTGTATCAACGAACAATGTGTTTTACTGTATCATCCAGTCGTGGATTTTACCGTATGCCAGTAGTTATGACTTTCAATATATCTACTAATAGTGGGGTTCACTGTATCCAGTATAGTGTTATGCCTCGTAGGTGCCTAGGTGGCACATTGGGCAGTGACAAGAGATCTCCAACGTCGTCGGTCCGCTGCTACTGGCCTCAGCGTGTCCCATGACAGGTCACACATCCGCATCTCTTGCTCGATGGTCCTTTCTCCAGGGCCGCGTTCACAGGGAGCACTTTGACCCGGGTCAAATGCGTCCCGGGCCAAGCGTTCACACGGACGTTTTCTCGGTACGAAAACGACTCGCGCGCTGCTTCATGTTTGCCGTGTGAACGCGCACCGGCACACGACCCGGTGTAGCGCGATATTCCTGACTTGCGTATGCCAGAGTTTGTTTGTTTAATTCGCATTGTTCGTTTGATTGTTCGCTTGGACGCATTGTATTTTTTTCTCAGCTCGCATAGCATAGAGGCATGTCCAATAACTGATCAATCAAACGTCGTGTGAACGCTCTCTTCAATGAGGAATATCAATAATAATATCAACTACAATCTCTACCTATCAACTCTAAACTCTAACTAATATAAACATTGCAACACAGTTGGTGTTTGTCCAAGTGTACACAACTTATCGTAACACAGACGAGCAGTGATTGGTCGGGTCGGCACGCATGCGCATACGCATCATATATCATGTATTTCGCACACGTCAGGAATTTCGCTCGACACCGGGTCAGGCGGTAGACGTCGCCAGTGTCGAGAGCCAGAGTTTGATTGTTTCATTCGCATTGTTCGCTTGATTGTTCGCTTGGACGCTGTGTTTGTTTTCAACTCGCAGCTCGCAGCTCGCATAGCATAGCATAGCATAGCATAGCATAGAGGCATGTCCTAGAACTGATCGATCAAACATCGTGTGAACGCTCGCTTCAAAATCGACCCGTGTCGTTTTTGATCCGCGTCAGTCTCGGATCGTTTTCAACCCGGCGTTTTCGCTCCGTGTGAACGCGGCTCAGGTCTCCTTGGGTCTTCCCCTTCTTCTCTTCCGGTCCGGCATCTGGTATCCAACATGCGATTGCTCAACTCTATAATCCATGTTCATCACTATAATCGTGTTTTTAGTGTATTCATCTTAACACTGTCCTTACCCTAACAACCAATATTAATTTGACTGTAAGCAGCCCTCACACCCAGACAGATTCTCTCGTCAGTTCTCATCTCTCGGTGTTTTCATTCGTACCACGCGATAAAGTCACGATCAAACCCCTCGACGAATTGCTTTTTCTTGTTTCTTTATCCCCCTCTGATCTCAGCTGTTTGCGCCCGTTGCACTCTTCCATCAAGTGCAGCCAGCATTTGTTCTGCAGCAGCGTATATCGATTCGAATCTACTGCTATTCTATGATGGTGAATCATCATGTGCGTCTATCGCTAGCGATGATGATCACTTACACCCTTTAAGGTTGGGTTTCATCTGTTGTGCCTCCGTAGATGGCTTATGAGGCCTATCCGAGCACTGAATAGTCTCCCGCAAGATGGGCAGGTGTGATGAGAAGTTGTAAAGGTAACACTGCTGGCTGCACGCTCTTTTCGCAGGCGTCACTTTTCCTCTGCCTCCGCTTTACGTTTCTCTTCGGCCTGTGTGGCTCCCAGACTAATGAGTCCACGCCAAGTTGGGCGATCTTGATGGTGAGTAATCACGAACTAAACTACCGATGAATGCTCGTGTTCGAAATCTGTACGCGGGTTCAGCATCAACGGACGCTGCTCATTCAAAGGAAAGAGAGAGTAGAGAGAGAGAGAGAGACGAGAGAGAGAGAGAGCCGGTGAGAGAGACAGAGAGGGAGAGAGAGAGAGAGAGAGAGAGAGAGAGAGAGAGCGTGAGAGAGACAACAAGGAGAGGAGAGCAAGAGAGAGAGAGAGGACGTGAGAGAGACAGAGAGGCAAGAGAGAAGAGAGAGAGAGGGCAGAGAGGAGAGAGAGACGAGAGAGAGAGCAGCGCGTAGAGTAGCGGCAGAGAAAGGGGGAAGGAAAACTAACAAGCCACGAAAAATGAACAAGGCAGGCCGAGATAGATCACTAAGTCACAGTATAGATCAGACAGAGAAAACAGACGGAGCGGACGCGACGGACGAGGACGGACAGACAGACGGACAGACAGACAGACACGCACCGTAGACTCAAGGAGGAGTGACGCGTATAGGGAAAGAGCGAAAAAGAGAAGTGCGGAACGCGATGAGATGGGAAGACCCATTAGATGGTTATCTACCACCTTCGTAATAATGCTGGCTGTGCGGCTGCCGACTGCACGTGTCGCGTAACTTCGATTTTCCCGCAGTGTGCTCGTGCCGACACGACAGCCACCTCTGCATGAACGTGTATGAGGAAGGCTGCGATGCGGTGTGGCTACATGCAGCAAGATGCAAGCAAACAGGGGCATACGGCAGCGGCAAGCAGCGCTGGCCTGACACAAGGGCGATGGTCGGCGAGAACAATGTAAACAACAGACTCATTCCGCGAGGCTATCGTGTGAAAGTCGTGTTTGCTAATTACACTTGCCTCCTTCTGTCTTGCTGCCTGTCTTCGCGCCGCAATTGATTCGAGTAAGCGAGACGGAGGAAATGAGAGAGGGAGAGAGAGATATAGCGAGAAGAGAGAGAGAGAGAGAGAGAGAGAGAGAGAGAGAAAGAGAAAGAGATAGCGAGAGAGAGAGAAAGAAAGAGAAAGAGACAAAGAAAGAGAGACAGAGAGAAAGAAAGAGAGAGCGAGAGAGAGAAAGCACGCGCGAGACGGAACGGGAATCTGACAGTTTCAGATTTAATCGTGGAGAGCAGGCGCGGTGCATTAGCTGCATGCATACACCGTTATGCATACGTGGTTAGCTGCATGCATGCCGCTCTAATCAAGTCTACTCGGCTGTCGCTCCGAATTTTATTCCCGATCTGATCCGATCGCTATTGTAAGATGTCGTTAATGGCGTCATTGACAGCAATAACGTAAGCAGATCACGCACACAGATGCCGTGCCCTCTCTATTCCTCATCAGTATATCGTGTTCAGCTGTCGAGAATACAGAACAGAGGGCGGGCGATGCGATCACGGCTTGCGTCTATAGTGCGTGTGCTATTGCTATTACCGCTACTACAAAGCAGAAATACACACGCGTGTGTACGCACGCACGCCCCCACTCACGTACTCACACGGATACGCACGAACACACACACACACGCATACACGCACACACACAGCAGCACACAACAGCGCATTTAAACACACAACCTACAGCGATACCGCCACACACCACAACAGCACAGGCCTACAGCACACACAGCACACACGGAGCGACACAACCGACACACGCCAGTCACACAACACACGACGATTCACACAGCTTTCACATACAGCAAACACATATATTACTATATATCATCACACCAAGCCGCACCACACACACACACAGTTCACACACACACACGACACGTTGGTCACACACAGCACCACTCACTCACTCACTCACGTCACTCACTCACACACCACGCACGCTCACGCACAAGCATGCCACGCACGGGGATGGCGGCAAAGATGTGGAGTGTGGTTGTTGACGCAATTGCCTTACACGGCCTTCCGCGAGTTACAAACGTCTAAACTTGCAACAATCTGAGTGCGCGAAAATCCGGATTTCCGAACGATTTCCGAACCGAATCCAGAAATCCGAGAATTTTCGTGGCGAATAATAACTCGGAGGCCTCTTGGTAAACGTGATGTGTTTAGCTGGCCGACAGTTCTGCACGCATACTATCCGCTACTATCCGATACCGTCCACTACTATCCGATACCGTCCACTACCGCATCTATGACGTACTGCTGCTGCCCACGCCTCGTTATGGGAGCTTAATCGCTGTGAATGACTTTGAATATTGAAGCAATCACCGATGTCTCATGCATCCAGTTGTAAATAGCACTCATCGTCTACACGAGAGAGGCAATCTTGTATAATGCTCTCTCTCTCTCTTCTCTCTCTCTCTCTCTCGTCTCAGTCTCTCTCCTCTCTCTCTCGCTCGGATCCCTCTCTCTCTCTCTTTCTCTCTGCTGCTCCGCTCGCT
>NW_014577384.1:286260-291213 GCF_000485595.1 Priapulus caudatus
TTTGACTGTATCCAACTGCGTGGGGATAACATGAGATTGCTTAACTCTATAATTCATGTTCATCTATGATCGTGGTTTTACTGTATTCTTCTTAACACTGTCCTTACCCTAACAACCAATATTAATTTGACTGTATCCAACTGCGTGGGGATAACATGAGATTGCTTAACTCTATTATTCATGTTCATCTATGATCGTGGTTTTACTCTATTCTTTTTAACACTGTCCTTACCCTAATGACCAATATTAACTTGAATGTATCCAACTGTGTGGGGATAACATGAGATTGCTTAACTCTATAATCCATGTTCATCTATGATCGTGTCTTTACTGTATTCTCAACACTGCCCTTACCCTAACGACCAGTATTTTAGTTTGACTGTATCTATAGCTGTGTGGGGGATAACTATACCGTTCATAGACAACTGTACGGTATGATATATATACTGGACAGCATCTAACTGACGCTGAGAGGGTCTATGTCCTCAAGGGTACTGACGGAACGTACCCTGGGTACGGTCCCGTATACAGGAACGTACCCTGGTACTATCTAATATGCCGGACCGTACCTCGCCTACTCCACTAACGAGTCTAGGGAGTCGCGTACGCCTACTCCCTAACCTTAACCCTAACCCTAACCCTAATCGGTAATCCTAACCCTAACCAAATCAAATAGTTACCAGGGTACGTTCCGGTATACCGGACCGTACCCAGGGTACGTTCCGGCAGTACCCTGGGGGACATAGACCCTATGAGTCTAACTGACTCTTGGTTCTGCATGATTTCTGATTTCTGCATCTTTGCCGCGTGCGTCATCCGTATCTGAACTGCAAAGTTCTCGCGCCGCCATTTTCACTGCTTGATCTTCGCCGCGCGCGCACGCAGTTTTGCTGTCGCGCCGAGCTGTGTCGCGTGTCTGCGAGGCGCTGCGCACGCGCAGATGTCGCATTCTGTCGTCAGTGATGCTGATTGGCTGATGCTAGGGCTGAGTGCTGCGGTGAGATAGCAGTGATGGCGGGTCTGAACCCGCGTGGTGATTTCTGTGATTAATGATTCTATAACGCGCTCGAGTTTGAGTGATTCGGGTTACAGATAAATTAATCAATCTCTCTCTACTTCTCTCTCTCTCTCTTTCTCTCTCTCTCTCTGTGTCTCTCTCTCTCTCTCTCTCTCTCTCTCTCTCTGTCTCTGTCTCTCTCTGTCTCTCTCTGTCTGTCTCTGTCTGTCTCTGTCTGTCGCTGTCTTTCTCTCTGTCTCTCTCTGTCTGTCTCTGTCTGTCTCTGTCTGTCTGTCGCTGTCTCTCTCTCTCTCTGTCTCTCTGTCTCTCTGTCTCTCTCTGTCTGTCTCTGTCTGTCTCTGTCTCTTCTCTTTCTCTCTCAATCTCGCTCTCTCCCCGTTTGCTCTCCCTCTCGCTTTCTCTTTCTTATTAAGCTTAATCACGTTGGCTGTCCATCTTTCGCATGCAATCTGTCTCATTCTCGCTCTCGCTTTTTCTTGCAATCTTTCTCAGTTTTACTTTTTCTCACACACACACATTTCTTCTTGTCGACTATTCTCACTCTTGCGCTCCCTCATGCCCCCTCTCTTCATCTTTTCCAATCTCTTTTACACTTTCTTTTCCGCATTCATTTTCTCTCTTCCCTCCCTCTAAATTTTTCTCAATTTCGTTCTCACACTTTTGTTTCCGCAATCATTTTCTCTCTCCCATCTCTCTAAATTTTTCTGAATCTCTTTCCCACCCTTTCGTTTCAGCAATCACTCTCATTCTCTCTCTCTCTCTCTCTCTCTCTCTCTCTCTCCACTCTCTCACCCTCATCTTCTTACTTTCAGAAATCACTCCCCCCCCCATCTAACCAACTCTATTACCTTCACTCGCATACACCCATGTCTCGTTCTTTATCTCTATCTATAGCAAACATACTTCTACATCTTCCTCCTGCAGCAATAACAACTTTGAGAAAACTCTTGTGTTGACATTTCTTCGCACGAAGCTCTCAATCAATCGTAATGCGAGAGAGCCGCATCGATTAGTTGCGTCAGGACTCCGGCACGGCCACTTGTTTTCGGCTAAACGTTCGGGTGAATCTGGTAGCAAGAGAGACTGACGCGATGTCCAATCAATCATCGACTGGAAACCGAAGCCTCGGGGCAAGTTCCCAACGTTTTTCTCCCGATAGTACTACACTAAGACGCACCCAACTAGTCTAATCACCGCGCGGTTTACAATATAGACGCTAGAGGGCGTACTTCATAAAACACAAGAGCTTTACGAAGCGGAGATGTTGACCTACGATAATAATCGCGCGTGAGCATGGTGCAGGCAACAATGTTTTATTTACATCAAAGCAGTGCCTGTGCCATAGTGATCGCGGATTTCTACAATTCGAACGTATAAAAAGTTACAATGAATGAGGTTTTCATGAGGTTAACGAGAAATGACAGAATCGTGTCACGCGAGGCGGCCAGTGATCTATCCATAGAAATAATACTAGTTACTAGTTACTAGTTACTAGTTACTAGTTACTAGTTACTAGTTACTAGTTACTAGTTACTAGTTACTAGTTACTAGTTACTAGTGTCTCTATATATTTCTATGGGTCTATCTCTATGTCATCTTTCGTTACGTCGCATTGCAGCTAGCATAACCTATATGACATATCATGAAGAAAGAAGTCATTATCATTTAACTACACGAGAGTTAAGGTAATCGTAGAGAGTAGACGTAAATCTACCGTACGAGTAGCTTCGTGAACTAACAGGCGGCACTCGCGCGTGCGTACGATAGGGGTAAATTGCATTCTAGTCGGTCAGAACGCTGTTAATCAATTGCATTTGATCGTCTGCAGTTGTAACGTCAATGGCTAACCTTGCTACGTATTATTAACAGACACAACCAACGTCAGTGTAGTAGCAGCTAACTTCTGATGTCAATCACTTCCTTTAACCTTTTCAACTCATTCATCCTAAAAAATACTCCTCATGACTGACATGCAGTGCGACCCACCGTGTCTTTTCATATATTTATTTTAACCTTCGTAACCTATGTACCCAACCACCCTAAAACCACATGGTTTATTCCCGGTTGGCCTACTCCCATTTCGCCTACGGCAAAATTCCCATTTCGCCTACAGCAAAATTCCCAGTTGGCCTACACCCATTTCGCCTACTCCCAATTCATCTACACTCAAAATCTACTCCATTTCCATTTCGTCTACAATCGGTTTGTTCACTGAATAATCATTTATAAATAATAAAATATGGTTTTGATTGGCATGCATAGACTACAGGAACCAGAAGAAAACATAGGTACAAATAATAAGAACACAACTTGACAAAAATGGAGACATAAAATTAGAACATACAATGGGAGTACAATGGGACATTGTACAAATGGGAGTAGGCGAAATGGGAATATTGCCGATTCTGAGAGTATACGAAATGGGAGCAGGCGAAATGGGACGTAGGCGAAATGGGACGTAGGCGAAATGGGATGTTACCAACCACATACCCCACGCCACCATTTTAAGGCTATAATTCACTCCACTACCACCTTCCGTTTCACCCATTCCACCTCCAGCCAGCATCTTCAATCCCAACACTCACCATCACACCCTCCCCACCCACCACCTCCAATCCATCACCCAACTATCCAAATCCACGCTAGCAACCACCTTCTATCCATCACCCAACTACCCAAATCCACGCTAGCAACCACCTTCTATCCATCACCCAACTACCCAAATCCACGCTAGCAACCACCTTCTATCCATCACCCAACTACCCAAATGCAAGCTACCCACCCACCCCACCCACTACATCGTGGGTTAGCAGCGGTGGCTGCACTTACGGCAATATTGAATCAAGCTGTTTAATTTTACTGTGTGAATCGATGTGCAGCGATTTCTCACGCTGGGAGCAAACACGCTGGTGCACTGCTGTCACTCAATCACACTGCTTGCCATCTTCACTGAATCACATTGCCTTTCAGCGTTACTGGATCGCATTGCCTTTTATCGTCACTGACTCGAATTGTCTTCACCGAATATAATGTCTATATACGCGTAGTTGGTAGGTATTCAACCATATATAGTAGTGAACCATGTAAATCCCAGTTGACCCAAACCCAGGCCATCTTAGGCCACCGACCCCTACCGTCGATCATTTTTTTATTTTTGACCTTTGACCTTTGACCTTTCACCGTTGTTGGTGGAATGAGGAGGCAATCTCGATCTGACGATTGTTGATTGTTTCTAAACGCAGTCTAGCCTGTCTGTCTGTCTCTCTATCTCTCTTCCTCTATCTCTCTTCTAGTCTTCTGTCTCTTTCTCTCAGTCAACGAGTTACTCATCAAACAGCTTTTCACACGCGTGACGTCATGATCACGATCGCATACGCATGACGTCACGATCACGATCGCATACGCATGACGTCACGATCACGATCGCATACGCGTGACTTCACGATCACGATCGCATACTCGTGACGTGTCTGCCCTCGGGTAGACGCGCTGTAGCGCGCATGCGTACACGCTCTTCCTTACACGCTCTTCTTAACACGCTGATTTGCACGTAATGAGTGAATGACGATAGGATGTATGACTTGACATCACACGATTTACCAGAAAGGGAAAATCGTCGGGAGAATGGGTCTGGATGGGGCTACAGAAACGCGTTAGGGCTGAAAGCACACCTGTTGCGTTGTATTGAAGTTTTCGTACACAGACATTCGCCGGTAGCCGCCTATCTCTTATCGCGTAGACTGGCGGTGAGCAGCTAAGAGATTCCCAACCCTCTTCCTTCTCTCTCTCTCTCTCTCTCTCCCTCCCTCTCTCTCTCTCTCTCTCTCTCCTCTCTACTCTCTCTCTCTCTCTCTCTCTCTCTCTTTCTCTCTCTCTCTCTTTCTCTCTCTCTCTCTCTTTCTCTCTCTCTCTCTTTCTCTCTCTCTCTTTCTTTC
>NW_014577384.1:293184-295769 GCF_000485595.1 Priapulus caudatus
AGCTCGCTGCCGTTGGTTGGCACTTAGTGTCATCTTCGTTTTCATTCTCATCCGCGAACGCAAAACAGTTTGACGTTGTCACCGTTTTGCGGCTTAGCGTAAGCCGGCTGCCGTGGCGCATGCGTGGTAACGCGCGCGCGTAGTAGAGACGGATGACTTACACGTGGGATGTATGTACAGCCGGGTACTTATGTGCTCGTCGCTTTGAGCTGAGAACGTGCGCGCTTTACCGATTGGCATTTGCCGATGTAATATTGACAGACGCGTACAGGCGTGCATGACGATGATGGCCTTCTCGTATGACTGCACCAGCGCATCAGTCCCTGCTGCACGCGTAACTGCGCGCATGTAATGCATGAACATGTACGAACATGTATCGGTTGCCTGAGTGTACGTGCTGTGTTGTGGTGGATGAGGGACTGAGCTTCTAAATGCGCGTGTGCGTGCGTGTACGTGGTCGCGTGCGTGCTTGCTTCTTCGAGCGAATGTGTGCGTGTGCGTGTGTGTGAGTGCGTGCGTGCTCGTGTGCGTGCGAGTGTGTGCGTGTGCGTGTCTGTGTGCACGCTTGCCTCCTTTGCGTGTATTGCGTGTACATACGTGCTCGCGTGCGTGCGTGTGCGTGTACATGTGTGCGCGCGTGCGTGTGCGTGTGTGTGCATGTGTGTGTGCGTGTGTGCGTGGGCGAGCGCGTGTGTGTGTGCGTGCGTGCGTGCGTGTGCGTGCGTGCGTGCGTGTGAGGTTGCGGACCACACGACAGTACACTGCTGCCTCCTATGTTTGATCGGCGTCCACGTCGAGAGCTCATCTCCTGCATGAAACCGTCTCGTGCTGCCATCTATGGGCGTGAAATGTTTCCGTTGGCGCGTATACGGTGATGACGGTGGCCAATCAGCCATTATACTGGGTTGTGGGTATATTACCCCCCGTCCGGGTTATCCTCCCGTAAAAACGTTCTTTACGATCAGTTTTCATGGGGTCCGTTGTCAGAACCATCGTAAGGTTAATGCTAATGTTAATGCCACCATATCACTTACGAGTTACGACTAATGTTAATGTTACGAGAATAGCGTTGACAGAAACGCATTCCAGCTATAAGAAAACTTACGATAACCGGATTAGACTAATTATGTTTCTGCCAAGGAGCCCTTGGCTCTTATAGTGAAGCATATAGGACATAGTTCTTCCGTGTTTCCGATCATCGCTATTTATTCTTCAATAGTGCTATAGTTTACTGCGTGTGCGCTAAATAGGGTGTTAAGATCGATACTTGGGAAAATAGACAATTAGAAACAAACAATTAGAAATTAAGAGATGGGGAGAGAGTAAAAATGGAAAGAATAGAGAGGAGGGGGAAAAGAGGAGATTCCTTATACATATCCTGACTTCAAGTAATTGCGTCACCGAAAATAGTAAAAGTAAAAAAAACATGACCCCTTTTCCCCAAAATGTAAGTGATTCTTCTATTCACTTTTTATGGTTAAATTGCTGCATTATACCTCTTATTTTGCTATTTCGTTTGATTTGAACAAACACTCGTGACTCATACGTAGCCCATAGCAAGCATTTAATGTCGTGATCAATATATCAAATTGTCCAGGTTTTTTGGAGTTTTAACTACTTGAGAAACAATCTTATCAGATAAGAATTTGAGGATATATTTAGTCCCGTTAGTACTTGTAAATGTAGAAATTGTAACAAAAATCTTTCAAATATACACCATAGAAAATTTGTGACGTAGTCAATTTTAGGAATACATCATATACTAACAGGTTCGCTTGGCCCCTACACGGATCACGCTGGTGTTGGCTCCATTCATCCGACAGAAACTAAACTAAACTGATTCTACTAAGCCCACACATATCCTCTCTGAAATCACCCGAGAAAAACGCGAACATTTATTTGTTCAGAGGCGGTGTGTGAAAAGCCTACAGTATTCATTCCCGTTAGCTTTAGCGTTTCGATCTTGGCTGCTTTGATGATTGCATGGTGTCATTACTCTGTCAAGGTGCCTGGGTTCTACAGAGACTTGTATAACGGTCGTATAGAGGCCATGCAGAGGTTGTATGACGGTCGTATAGGGGGCATACAGAGGGTGTATAAAGGTCGTATAGGGGTCATACAGAGGTTGTATAAAGGTCGTATAGGGGTTATACAGAGGTTGTATAAAGGTCCTACATGGGTCGTACAAAGAATGCACAGGGGTCGTACACGGGTCGTACACGGGACACGCAGAAATTATCACAACATCAAGAGCTGAGCGCAGCTAGCAGCGATCGCGTCAGCCTTGATGTGTCATGAAAAAACCCCGGTTGTAGTGTCGAATAGCAGGCTCACAGTGACACTAACTATACGCACCGCATGTACACGACCGAGCACTGAGCTTGCATAGAGACACGCTAACATATAACAATAGTTATATCCCCGTCCCGTTAGCACGCCTCCCACAATGTTGATTTTTCTTTGCGGCAGTCGCTAGAGCGCGTAATTGTGTGTGTGGTTCTCTGTGTACGCATGCATGAGAGTGCGTTTATATTCGTGTGTTTGTTTGCTCTCTCTCTCTCTCTCATTCTCTCTCATTCTCTCTC
>NW_014577384.1:296412-297254 GCF_000485595.1 Priapulus caudatus
CGTATAGGGGGCATACAGAGGTTGTATAAAGGTCGTATAGAGGTCATGCAGAGGATATATAAAGGTCGTATAGAGGTTGTATGAAGGTCGTATAGGGGGCATACAGAGGTTGTATAAAGGTCGTATAGAGGTCATGCAGAGGATATATAAAGGTCGTATAGAGGTTGTATGAAGGTCGTATAGGGGGCATACAGAGGTTGTATAAAGGTCGTATAGAGGTCATGCAGAGGATATATAAAGGTCGTATAGAGGTTGTATGAAGGTCGTATAGGGGTCATACAGATGTTGTATAAAGGTCGTATAGAGGTCATGCAGAGGATATATAAAGGTCGTATAGAGGTTGTATGAAGGTCGTATAGGGGTCATACAGATGTTGTATAAAGGTCGTATAGAGGTCATGCAGAGGGTATATAAAGGTCGTATAGAGGTCATACAGAGGTTTTATTAAGGTAGTATAGAGGTCATACAGAGGTTGTATGAAGGTCGTATAGGTGCCATACAGAGGTTGTATAAAGGTCTTATAGGGGTTTTACAGACTTGTATAAAGGTCGTATAGAGGTCATGCAGAGGTTGTATGAAGGTCGTATAGGGGTCATACAGAGGTTGTATAAAGGTCATATAGGGGTCATACAGCGGTTGTATAAAGGTCGTATATGGGTCATACAGAGGTTGTATAAAGGTCGTATAAGGGTCATACAGAGGTTGTATAAAGGTCGTATATGGGTCATACAGAGGTTGTATAAAGGTCGTATAAGGGTCATACAGAGGTTGTATAAAGGTCGTATATGGGTCATACAGAGGTTGTATAAAGGTCGTATAAGGGTCATACAGAGGTTGTATAA
>NW_014577384.1:302338-307419 GCF_000485595.1 Priapulus caudatus
AAAAGCTCTGTGATAAGTGGGCACAGCTTTTGAAAGCTACTTATAGTTATACTAGTTATAGTTATAGCTAGTACTATACCCTCATTCTAACCAAGTATATGAGTTTTGCTCGATATCTGTACGTTGTTATAATCAAATATACAGCCAGATATCTCTAGCCTAGGTACTCAGGGCGCGATCAGAATGTCTGTATAGACATACTGATTTTTTTCTGTTTCCACGAGTGGCTTGCATTGTTTTGCACTATATAATATACGCTGTGCATGGCTATATATGCCCGGCAGTCGGGCAAGGTCTTCGATTTCCTAAATGCCCGGCAGTTCCTAACCCTAACCCTAACCCTTGTTTACTTGAGATAACGTTGAAGGCCTTATCTTGAGGAGGCGATAACGCTGAAGGCTTACGCCTAAGAACTGCCGGGCATTTAGGAAATCGAAGACCGTGCCCAGCAGACGTCAGATATTAGCCGGCTGCCGGGCATATAGCCAACTCTGTATAATAATTATAAGCTGTCTAGCTGCGAGAGATTTGAATGAAAAAATAACAATGCAAATGAAACAATCAGTGCCTACAGTCATGTACGCAACATGCACACAGCAACGTGTAAACCTGACCCCCAGGCCAGGTCATGCATCGTGGTTACGCGATCGCCAGGCATGATCGTTACACAAATGTGACATTGTCTGCCCCTCTACTGCAGCTTGTGAACGAGGATTTTCTTTGATGAAGTACACAAAAACAGATACACCTTACACTGCGCTGTCAGCCTATTATGTCTGCGTGCATGCACCGGTATATTCTCTGCGCTTACAATCCAGCCCCAAAAAACTTGAACAATTTTTTATTAATTTATTGTGAGTGACACTTACAAAAATAAAAAAATTCAAACAACCTGCATGCTGTGTCTGTCATAACATGAATGTATTTTGTACACAAATTCGTATCAGCTGTTCAACTTTCTAACTTACTGGATGCTTATTGCTGATTACTGAAATGCTGGATATTGACTAGTTGGACCTTCATTTACGTTAATTACTTACTATTTAAATTCATATTGGAAAAAATCTTATGTACTTTATGTTTTTTTGGGCAAGTAACTTTTTTCTCCAGGCAACCAGTTTCATAACGCACGAAAAATAATGTGTAGCACCCTGGGTACTAGAACTGCGAGTCACGAGCTGGGGCATGTACAGATTAGGTGACCCAAATATCAGCGCCAGCGGTTTGTTATGACTATTCTGATAAACATATCGAAACAAATCGTACATTTTTATACCAAATTTTAATAGCTACTCATAGCACTACCCTCATTCCAACCCAATATATGTGTTTTGCTCGATATCTGTTGATGTAACCGAATAAATTGCCAAATATCTCTAGGTACTAGAAATAATATTTTATAATGTTATTGACATTATATGAAATATTAATAATTTATTTAGAAAATAATTAGTAGATGTAATTATCGTAAAATTCTTTTTTTTTCAGATGAAGAGATTGACCAGGAGAGTTTCCTGCAATTGGCAGAGAACCTGCTTCATGACATTATTCCAAAAGTGGGACCACGAGCAAAGTTTCTGGGGAAACTTATAGCCCTACAGGTCTGGGTGTATGATGCTGGCCTAAGTTGCCCTGTGTTATTTCTGGGCTATTGATGCACATATACTCTATCTGCTAGTAAAAATGGGTTATCTATGTTTTATTTGTAAAGAGGAAATACTCAAAATTTCTAAGCTGAGATGGCATCTGAGGCGAATGCATCATGTCATCAGTGATGATCATACATTCATTTGTTACCAAGATGGTTGCATGCGCTCCTTCTACATTGCAGTTGAATGCAGTTGAATATTGTCATCCACAGGACATAACGGAAACACTCAAAGACATCAACCTTATGGGGATGCCATCCTGGTGGAGTAGGAAGAAAATAGGACATTATCAAAAGCGTTGCGGATCAAACTGGTGCAAGTAGCTGTCAACATGCTGATCCAGAGATGCCATCAGTAAGTGGCCTTCTTGGTAAAATTACCAATTCCTAACTCAGCTGACTGTAAGTCAATTGAGCTATGGTGATCACACTGTTATTATATCCATTATGATCATGTAGTGTACCTGTTATCATTCGGGGTGATCAACTGGTTGCGATCAGATATCGAAAAGATGGATCGCAAGACAAGAAAGCTACTAACCATGCACGGTCTCCATCACCCAAAAGCAGATGTAGAGCGACTGTACATCAAGAGGCAATATGGTGGTCGTGGTCTCATTGAACTGATGTCTGCGTACAACACTGCCATTGTAGGTCTAGGCGACTACATCGAGCTTAAGGAAGACAAATTTACAAAGCTTATCAAAATTAGTGTGTGTGTGTGTGCGTGCGCGTACGTGCGTGCGTGTGTGTGTGGTTCACTACAGACAGTCGGCCAGGCCACAGCCCACGCGCAGACATACACTATATACATCTATACGTATAACACAGACAAGCAATGAACACAGGTATTTGTGTATCAGTGAGCTCACAGCATCTTTATTCACGACACGCGTCACACACGTGCGCGCTCTCACTCGCACTCACTCGCCGCCGACACCTAACACGCCACCTAGCCAGGCATAGATCACACCAGCGCCACCTAGGTGTCCGCATGCCGACCTAGGCACGCCGTCGCCACAACTGTGTCGTCACCATCGCTTCCCTCTTCGTGCGGCAGCATCCCGTTGCCGTGACGACAACGTCGACTCTAACCGTGGCATCGCATCCTGTGCGGCGGACGAGCGTCGTCGTGGCGATGTTGCTGACGTTACCATGGCAACAGGACGAGTCGTCGCTGATGATCGTTGATCGTTATGAAATGTTGGCACTTGTATCACATCGTTGCATCACATGAACAACGCATATCATGGACAAGTTCATCACATGAACATCTACATCTATCCATCTATCTATCTATCTACATCGTTCGTCTGCCGCCAGCAACGTTACCAGGACGCTGATGTCAATCATGCACCCCGGCGCCCTCTAGACACGCACGCGTCTCGGTGGCGCCCCCTAACTTCGCATCTGTCTTGTTGCCATGACGACTGCACCTGCTCGCCACAAGTTATTCACGCCAGTGCCACCTATCCATGAGTCTCTCTAGGCAGCAGCCCCTGGCCTCCGCGCAGCCCTCGGTTGCGCCCCCTGTCCTTCTCGCACCCTCGGTGGCGCCATCTATGCATCCTTCTTGACGTGCGCGAGGTCGTAGGCGCCGCGCACGCACTTGTGTCGCACGCCGGGTAGGTCGGGCATGTTGCCTCCGCGCACCAGCACCACGCTGTGTTCCTGTAGGTTGTGTCCCTCACCCGGTACGTACGCTGTCACCTATACCCGCAGCAGAGTGACAAGTTTCAATGTTAATTCATTTAATTAAATTCAACTAAATGAATTCACAAATATTACTATGATGTTATAATAATGACGTTATATTAAATGGGTGGTGTAGGGAGGGGTAGGTAGGGGTGGTGTAGGGGTAGGTAGGGGTGGTGTAGGGAGGGGTAGGTAGGGGTGGTGTAGGGAGGGGTAGGTAGTGGTGGTGTAGGGAGGGGTAGGTAGGAGTGGTGTAGGGGTAGGTAGTGGTGGTGTAGGGAGGGGTAGGCAGTGGTAGTGTAAGGAGGGGTAGGTAGGGGTGGTGTAGAGGTAGGTAGTGGTGGTGTAGGGAGGGGTAGGTAGTGGTGGTGTAGAGGTAGGTAGTGGTGGTGTAGGGAGGGGTAGGTCGAGGTGGTGTAGAGAGGGGTAGGTAGGGGTGGTGTAGGGGTAGGTAGGGGTGGTGTAGGGAGTGGTAGGTAGTGGTAGTGTAAGGAGGGGTAGGTAGGGGTGGTGTAGGGGTAGGTAGTGGTGGTGTAGGGAGGGGTAGGTAGTGGTGGTGTAGGGAGGGGTAGGAAGGGGTGGTGTAGGGGTAGGTAGTGGTGGTGTAGAGAGGGGTAGGTAGAGGTGGTGTAGGGAGGGGTAGGTAGAGGTGGTGTAGGGAGGGGTAGGTAGAGGTGGTGTAGGGNGTGTGTACGTATGTGGGCGCGCGTGCGTGTATACGTGTACATATGTGTGCGCGCGTGTGTGTATACGTGTACGTATGTGTGCGCGCGTGCGTGTATACGCGTACGTATGTGTGTGTGCGCGCGTGCGTGTATACGTGTGCGTGCGCGCGTGCGTGTATAAGTGTACGTATGTGTGTGTGTGCGCGCGTGCGTGTATACGTGTGCGTGCGCGCGTGTGTGCGTACCGATGTGTGCCTGCACGTGGACACACATACGTGTGTGGTTTTACGTGTAAACACGCACCAGGACCTGCGTTCACTGCGATAATGAGTTATTTTCAGTTAGTTATATAATTTCCGTAGTAACACTCGCTATACACAGAGTGAGTAATTATCGACTCGACATCACTGCTAAATGTTTATTACGTTATTCAGCGCTTGATTTATGCCGTATAACTGCAGCTGTATCATGAATCACGTAAGCATTCACTATATCACGAAGACAAACATGGCATCGCGTGTCTACGCTATATATATATATATATATACCGTATATATTCACACGTACTTTAATCCGCGTGCTGTTTCATTTGCTAGTTGATGAATTGAACTAGCTGATTGAAACGCTACGCGTGTTTTTCTCAGTTTTTGCGATTTGTCGCCGAACGGTCTTACAACACGCGTTAATTTCTCGTTGCGCTTGCCTACTTGCGTTTACTCTACGGTTCGGCAATACGTAAAAACATTAATAAATAATTAATTAAATTCCGCAAAACAATATTATTACGCAAAACTATTATTTATCTTTCTTCTTTATACCGTGCGTGTGTGAGCTAGAGTGTAGAAACACGCACACATACGTACACCCACGCAAGCATGAAAGAATGCACACGAGCGCATTTACACGGGCAAATAGACTCTGTCTGAGACTAGACATGCAGACAGACAACCAGGCAGACAGAGAGAGAGAGAGAGAGAGAGAGAGAGAAGAGAGAGAGAGAGAGAGAGAGAGAGAGAGAGAGAGAGAGAGAGAGAGAGAGAGAGAGAGAGAGAGAGAAGAGAGAGAGAGAGAGA
>NW_014577384.1:308867-310075 GCF_000485595.1 Priapulus caudatus
GAGAGAGAGAGAGAGAGAGAGAGAGAGAGAGAGAGAGAGAGAGAGAGAGAGAGAGAGAGAGAGAGAGAGTAAACGATTCGATACGCTCCTATACAAAATGTGTTTAAAAAAAATGTTACCGGAATAGACGTCGATACACTAGTTGAGGTAAACACAGAACAAAATTAAATGCAAGCAAAGAAGAAGAGAGCAGGATAGAATAGCATACAATGAGCGGAATAGTTACTAGAACTTGTTCTCTTTTTCTCTCTATGAGAGTGTAGCAGAGGAAAATACGACACCGTGCTCTGTGAACCATCATTAGCAATAAATCATCAGCATAAGTGCGTGTATAAGTTACTTCACCCATCAAAGGTGCATCCGGAGACATGAGCCAGCGGGAAATTCATCCCCGCGTCTTTTTGCTGTGATCATGTTCATGCGTCTCGGATGAATCTACTAGAACAGCGCGAGTAACGTTGCAATGATTAGTTCGCCTGCATAATGTTTCGATCCACCATTGTGGTGCGCGTTTTTGAATCGTTGCCGCTTTATTGCGCGCGTCGTAAAGAAAAAGGGAAAGGGAGAGAGAGAGAGCGAGAGAGCGAAAGAAATAGAAAGCTAGAGAGAGAGAAAGAGAGAAAGCTAGAGAGATAGAAAGAGAGAGAGAGAGAGAGAGAGAGAGNCAGGCGGACGGACAGACAGACAGACAGACAGACAGACAGACAGACAGACAGACAGACAGACAGACAGGAGGGGCGGACAGAGAAACAAACATACACGTGCGCGCGCGCTCGAATGCACGCACGAACACGCGCGCGCACACGCACAAGACCACATAAATGGTGTGCCGTCTATTTGCTTTTCATATATTCATATGTATATCTATGTATATATGTATATATATATATATATATATATATATGCTATAGCGGGAAGTGCTGTAGGCTGGTCTGATGGATTAGTGGTACAGAGGCAAATCTTGCCGCTCCTATTGGATCAATGAGCATTTCAACAAAGTCGAGTTTGCACTGAGCTCTACAGTGAACAGGAATCTTGGCAAGGCGGAACGAGTGAGGCACAGTGGCGCCAGCGATCTATGAACAACGCGGACCTATAGATTGATATCAGCGTTGTATAACTTGAGCAGGCACGCCCTCTTCCCATTTCCCCTGTTCTCTCTGTCTCGCTCTCTCTCTCTCTCTCTCTCTCTCTCTCTCTCTCTCTCT
>NW_014577384.1:314066-315046 GCF_000485595.1 Priapulus caudatus
TGTGTGTGTGCGTGCGTGCGTGCGTGCGCTTGTGTGTGTGCGCGCGCTTGAGTGAGAAAGAGAGAGAGAGAGAGAGAGAGAGAGAGATGAGACATAAATGTGTCTATGTCTGTGATTAGGCGAGTGCGTATATTTATTTGAAGATTGCTTGTTCATTAATTCGCTCTTCTCACACATTTGCGCACCGCTCTGTCACACCATCTAGATTGCCATCCCCTCTGCCGCAGTAGAATTAATTACACGAGCACTGCCTCATCAAAGAGCCACATGAACATTTCAAATTGAAGCGCTTACTATTAACTTATAATACATCGTAGAATAGTTTACGACTCCGCGAGGGAACAGTAATCATAGCCTGGTTATTTCTACTACATACTTATATACTTTATACTACATCACTGCGTATAGCAATAGATCTTAACCGTAAATCACTCGCTCTCGTTCGACGGCTGTTACATAAACATGTCGCCTAAATTGCGCGCCAGACGCCACCGCATGTGGTGTTGCGTTGTTGACGCAGCGCCGCGGGCGTTCGCAGCGCCGCCCAGCAGCGCATTCCGTAAATATTGGTCTCAGTGGGAAACCAATCGCGTTCAGTCGGTCACCGAGTGACCTGCTTGTCCCTGCGCGTGTTAGACTGTCCACCACGTTGTTTTACCGCTTACAGATTGCATAGATGTGCGAGACAGGAAGCCCGTCAATGTTGCAAGAGTGCATAGAGGAGGGGATCCTTATCTGCAAGTCAAGCTCTCAGGGGCCAGCCGCTCAATTAGATAGAGGCGCAATTGAGCGCGAAACAACGGAGAGTAATTTCTCCTCAGTTCGATCTGTTAGCCCGCCCTTTCTGTCGCCGCACACACACACACACACACACACACACACACACACACACACACACACACACACACACACGCGCACACACACGTCACGCACGCACGCACGACATACACACACACACACACACACACACACACACACAC
>NW_014577384.1:315989-318489 GCF_000485595.1 Priapulus caudatus
TGTTAGCCCGCCCTTTCTGTCGCCGCACACACACACACACACACACACACACACACACACACACACACACACACACACACACACACATACACACACACGCGCGCACACGCACACGCACACGCACACGCACACGCGCACACGCGCACACACACAAACACAGACACAGACACAGACACACACGCGCGCACGCACACACACGCACACACACGCACACACTCACGCGCGCCACTATCTGTCTCGCTCGCGTCGCTACAATCCACGCACACATTACGCGCGCGCATACAAATCATGATGTGTCGATGTGATGTGATGCGATGGAAGGGTGCACTGATTTCCGTGCTTGCATAACTTAGCACAGTTTTCGCGTTCTAATGGCGCTGGTCGCGTATATATCTAGTGCAGTAAAGCCTGCCAACGCCAATGTCTACGTATAGGCCTATTACTGCGATAACGTGCGCTAGTGTTTGCTCTCAGTAGAGGGTACGGCTAATATCAACACGGCGAGGGATGCGTGTATGCGTTCGTACCATACAAATATATAGAGGCACTAGTAGTCCATCTAGTCTATTATTTCTATGGTACGTATACGAAACATAATATCGGAGAAAAATCTCTGAAATCTGCCATTCGCTGCATGCGTGTTATTTTTTAAAGATTTTTGATTTTTAAGATTTTTAACTGCCGTGTCATTATCCTGGATAATGTAGAGATTTTGCCAATATTTAGATGTTGATGTCAGTTGATTTAGGTAGAAAAACAAAACAATGCCACAATAATAATGAAAAAAACAAATAAAATAAGAATAATATGCCGCGTTCACACGTAGCNGTGTGTGTGTGTGCGTGCGTGCGTGCGTGCGTGCGCGCTCGGCACGTTCTATATTGTTCGCTGTACGTTTCTCGTTCTAAACTGTCTGCTGTTCGTTGCACGTTGCACGTTCATCGTTGTTCCTTTCGCGTTCTATATTGTTCGCTGTACGATGTAGATCCAACATTGTTCGTTTCCCCTTCTAAATTGTTCGCTGTATGTTGCACGCTCTACGCTGTTCGTTGCACGTTGCACGTTCAGCGTTGTTCGTTGTTTCTTTCGCGTTCTATATTGTTCATTGTACGATGTAAATCCTACATTGTTTGTTTCCCGTTCTACATTGTTTGCTGTACGTTGCACGTTCTATGTTGTTCGTTGCACCTTGCACGTTCGGCGTTGTTCGTTGTTTCATTCTCGTTCTATATTGTGTGTTGTACGTTGTACATCCAATATTGTTCGTTTCCCGTTCTATATTGTTCGTTATAAGTTGCACATTCTATATTGTTCGTCGTACGTTGCACGTTCTTTATTGTTCGCTGTACGTTGCACGTTCTTTATTGTTTGTTGTACGTTGCACTTTCTACATTGTTTGTTGTACGTTGCACTTTCTACATTGTTTGTTGTACGCGGTACACATGCGTTTGCGTCGTTTCAATAATAAAATTCTTGTAAATGAATTTGTTGTTCGTATGCTCATTGACAGCACACACGCACACCATTGTGTACAGATACATGCACAAGTGATATGAGCGATACAATTCCTATCTATTGCGTATTGTCGTATTTGTGCAAAGCAGCATCATACATGCCTTTCACTAACATCATGTGTGTGTGTGTGTGTGTGTGTGTGTGTGTGTGTGTGTGTGTGTGTGTGTGTGTGTGTGTGTGCGTGCTGGCGCTAGGTTACAAGTAGTGTTGAGTCGCGAGGCAGAGATGATTTGTGCGATTATTTATCTGGTCTCGGTGAATATTATTCATGCCAGACGAGAGGAAATCCGATAGAGTGCTAAGCTGCTACTGATGTTGTGTTTGCGTGCATCGTTTAACTGTTCAGCGAACAAGCGAGCGAGAAAGAGAGACAGAGACAGAGACCGAGAAAGCGAGAGAGAGAGAGAGAGAGAGAGAGAGAGAGAGAGAGAGAGAGAGAGAGAGAGAAGAGAGAGAGAGAGAGAGAGAGAGAGAGAGTGAGTGTGAGATAGAGAGACACACACACACAGACACACGGCGAGAGAGAGAGACAGACAGAAAGAGAGAGAGAGAGAGACAGACAGAGACAGAGACACACCCGCACACCACACACACACACACCACACACACAACAGCAACACTCTTCTCTCTGCTCTCTCTCACACACACACACACACACACACACACACACACACACACCACACACACACACACAACGAAAGAGAGAGAGAGAGAGACAGAAACAGTCAGACTGAATGAGAGTGGGAGGGAGGGAGACTACAAGTGTCGCGGGTGGGGAGATGGATGGGTGGAGAGGAGGAGACGAGAGACAAGCGGTTTATTGGTGACGATAATCACTGGGCAGAGAGGCTGGTGGAGGATGGAGCGGACATGTCAAGGGCAATAGGATGTATGGCTATGCGAACGAGATTGGATCGGCATGAGAGCCATCTGGTGACATAAAAAGGAATCGCTGTGCGATAGAGCATGTTCGGATGATTGCCGT
>NW_014577384.1:320989-323140 GCF_000485595.1 Priapulus caudatus
ACAACCGATACGTCAAGTCTGTGAACCAAGGAACCTTGGCTCAGTGCAAGCCAAGAACGTGGTACCATAGACTAAGAATAACTAAGTTACTTAGTCTATAGTAGTTTATCTAGAATAACGTAGTTATTCTTAGTCTATGGTGGTACTACGGTATGCTAGCGTTCGAATTACGACGTTCCAGAAACAGCCGGACGACGTTAGTCTTTGCTGGCAGTACTTCTATACGATATCACACACTATATTCACGAAACGACGATTTCGTCATTGGCTGTGGTAACTGCATGTATCTGTATTGTCGGGAGAGACCCGTTGCAATATAAAATGCCGAGTTGGCAGCGAAGCAACTGCACCAGTATCGCATCCTTGCCTAGAGCAGTACTTCTTAAACTATTTCAGTGTCATTAACCCTCGAGTCTATCACAAAATTTCATTCACACGCGACTAAATTTCCTTGTGTTTTTGGTAAGTTTCATTCACCCTCAAAATAACTTCATTCACCCGTGGGTGAACCATTCGCCAGTTTAAGAAGCCCTGGCCTAGAGGACCTAATATATACCACACATGCTAGCTCACGTTGATATGGCCGCCGTTGTCAGTGTTCCTTGTTCTCATTTAAATTAAATGATCTTTAGACCGCCGGGCGAGGGGCAAAATTCGTTACTTCCCTCGCGCATCTACTTCTTAAGTAGTGGAAATGGTTTATAAATATATTTCAATATATTACTTATATTCTACTTGTACGCAGCTTACGGACGGTGATCTCCGGTAGACGTAGCTTATAATGGCCAACAGCAAAATAGACGGGACTAAAGCTCAATGGGGGAAACGTCGTCGGAAAAACCGCAGCCAGTAATATTTCGCGCGCGGTGGCGTTGTACACTAACTGAGGTATGACAAGTCTCAGCATGCAGCTTGTCGATCGGCTAACGATGACGTCAGACACGAGGATGAGGGGATCACCGTGCAGCAGCAGCAGCCCGCGCTCGCTCCCTAATACAAGCAAACGCCATCGACCGTCGTCGTTAAGTGCATCGGTAGCTTACGCTGCCGTAACGATGACATCGTTATTCGTATCGTTACGACAGCAGGTATGCAGTTAATGTCAGCTTATTCCACTGAGCCTCCATGACCAGGCGCGTACCGCCATGATGCCGCGAACATGCCCTACCACGGTGACGAAAAGATGGCGCATGTGGTCAGTCGTGCTGCCGGCTGAAAGGGGTGATAGGATATGTTTACTAGGCACTTCTAATTTTAACATATATTTTAAATTTAATTAGGGTCAGGGTTAGGGTTAGGGTTAGGGCACTTTTTAGGGTTTTTGCATCATTCTTTAATATATCGTAAAATATATGTTAAAATTAGAAGTGCCTAGTAAACATATCCTATCACCCCTTTCAGCCGGCTTAGTCTCGCAGTTAGAGGGATGTGACAACGACGCACAGCGATCGCGCCAATATACGCGTGCACTAAATGTCATCCGCGCAGCGCAACAATCCATTATCTACCTTCGATTCAATTTCGCCGTCGACACACGTATATACAAGCGATCAAGACAGCCGTACTAGTTCCTGCCATTTTTTGCCACTAGCTCCTAGACACTCGCAGTTCTGCATGCCCTACGTGATTAACTTTCCCCCGGGCGTAGATGGACGGTCACGTGATGTGGCAGCACTAGTGTTAGGATTAGGGTTAGGGTTAGGATTAGGATTAGGGTTAGGGAAATAAGGCCATGTCTAGCACGGAAGTATGACTGTGGAATCTTTCTGTGGAAGATTTGGAATCGTGAAGCGTACGAAGTGACTAGTGCTGCCACGTAACGGCACCGTCCACGGTGACACCCGTGCCCTACCACGATGACGCAAAGATGGCGCATGTGGTCAGTCGTGCCCTACTAACGGGATTAACTTTCCCCCGGGCGGTAATGAACGGGTCACGTGATGTGGCAGCACTAGTGTTAGATTATGGTTAGGGTCAGGGTTTAGGGTTAGGATAAGGTTAGGGTTAGGGAAATAAGGCCATGTCTAGCACGGAAGTATGACTGTGGAATCTTTCTGTGGCAAGATTTGGAATGCTGAAGCCGTACGAAGTGCACTAGTGCTGCCACGTAACGGCACCCGTCCACGGTGACACCGCGTGCCCTACACGATG